>NC_087481.1:57131642-57271642 GCF_036417665.1 Passer domesticus
TCTCTCCAGAGTGTACAAAGCTATTAGACTGTGCTCATTGCAACTTTATGTATCTTTATATATTGTGCTCGCAATCTGAAATACTTGGAGATTTAAATATTGTTATAATGTGGAACACAAAGTGCTCTGCACAAAACAGTTGGAGTGTTGATAACCAGGTCTCTGCACACAATACAGGCATATATTTCTTTTTAAAAGAGCAATATTTTGCTTTCTACAATTACCATTCTACAGCTTTTCAGACAAATTTGGCCACAGTGCTTAAGAATGAAAAAAAAAAAAAACCAACCAAAACCTCTTAAGCTGAAAATGTTTTCAAAAAGTATATTAAAGAAGTTAAGAAACTAAATAGGTTTTCCCTAAAGGTGTTTCTCTCACTTCTGAGGAAATAATCCTGGGAAAAATGAGTGTATTTTATGTCCTAATACCACCCACATCCTGTGCAGTTCCACAGAACGGCCACCTTGTTGTTTATTCTGCCTGAAAGCAAAACCAGCAGCTCCTGCAAGCTGCAGGTGAGATCCCTCCTGTGCTGGGGGCTGGGGACACCAACACGGCCCATCCTGCACCCCTGCAGCACTTCCCATCCCTTTCCCCATTTTCCTGACCCCAGCAGAGCTGTGGTTGTGGGATCACAGAATTGTGCAGGTTTGAAAAGGTCTTTAAGGCCTTTGGGTCCCCTGCCAGCACCCAGGTGAGGTGACACTTGGGGACACCCACATCTCACCTTCTTCCAACAGCCCCCCACTTTCCCTTGGACATCAAGGGTGGAAGGACCAACTTCTGCACAAGGCTGGCTCAGCACTACTCAGTTAATGAGTTCACGAAGATCCTCAGAACTGTGCTAGCAAGGTCCAACTGCAATCAAGGGTTAATTGCACGACAGTTTTCCTCCAGGAAATTCCCCTACCATTACATAGATCCTCTTTAAAAAAAGCCCAGACAACAGCAAACACATCATAAATTAAGAAAATAAAGCTTTTTAAATTACTTTGCCCCTACTTTTAATATATATTAATGATCCAAACTATTCGTGTATTTCTTGTACTGAACTTTGCACTTATTTTTCAAGAATTTCTGTATTGCAATTAAAGGCAAAACAGCAAAAGTTCATCTTTTTGCAGCATCCTCAGGATGTGTTGGCTGAGAACCAAGTCTGGGAAGTTTTGTCCTGTCAGTGAGGGTTGCACAGGAGGGATTTACCCCTCAGACCTGGACTGAGCAAAACCCCTCAAGTGCAGGGAGGGGAAGGGACCAGAGCTGGTGAAACCCCAGGAGGGTCCCCAGGGGGACCACGAGGGGCTCTGGCACTGACATCAAAACCAAGGCATGGCTGGATGCTCATCTTGGAGAGCTTTTCCAGCCTTAATGATCTGAGTAAGGAAGGAGCAAGAAATAAAAATCCATTTAAATGCATTTCCATCCAGCACAGAGCTGTTTCCCACAGATCCAGGGGCATCCCACCTGCATTGATCCTTTTATTACGGGTTTGTGAGGGTTAATTCTGACACACCTGTTGGAAAAACGAAATCTGTGTTTTTCAGCTGCTGTGCAGTACAAGAGAGTTGTTAAAAGTCTGGAGAGAATGGAGTTTTCTGGTGATGTTTAATCTTGTGTCCAAAGATGCCTGAACAGGTTTCTCTCCCCCCCTCCCAACCTCGCAAAGTGAAGCTTGGGAGTAAAAGCTCCTCTTTATGCAAAATGTGTATGTATATAAAACTCTTAGGTATAGTATTAACATATTTAAATTATCATAAAAATAAATGGTGCACCAAAACCTTCCCTGCTTCTTTTTGTTCTTTTTTTCCCCTCTTAAAAAATAGTTATGGATATTATTCTCAGAGAAACGTCTTATGTGTGGGCATGCTAAGAATTCATGATTTCATTGCACAGCAGAGAATATGTGAGTTTTATGTGTGATTCACAAAGAAAATTAGGTGTGAAAGTGGGATAAGTACTGGGATGTACAGTAGATTGCTACCTCCAAGGCAAGATTTACATACAGATATTTGTGTTGTGTTATGGAACCTACTTATTGTAACCATAAAAATTATTTGTACATCGATTTCCGTGGAGTCAAATTTTAAATACGTAAAAGGTAGTTAATTCTTCCAAATGAGTTTGTAAAAAAATGCCAGGGGGACAAGATGCAGCAGAGACCATAGAAACAGCCTCATCACATGATGCAGCAAATGGGAACCAGAAATTTGCAGCAAATGGGAACCAGAAATTTACAGCAAATGGGAGCCAGAAATCCCCATTAAGAGCCCTATATTGTGTAGAATCAATGTAATCAGCCATCACTGCCTGAAAAAAAATGTATTTTACATATTGCTATCCAATTTCTAGAAATGATTTTGCTGTAAGAAAAAGGAGAAAGCCCAGAATAACAAAACGAGATGAAATGCTCAGAGCTCAATTGTTGCACATTTTTATCCACGTCTTTTAACGGGGCGAGAAATCCGCTGGAAATTATTCAAATTCAGACACGTGGCAGAGAAATGGGATCTGCAAAATAATAACTGTAATAGCATTCAATATAAATACCATTTTAATGAAATAAAGGTTTCTGCCTCCCTTCCCCACCTTCTCCCAGGGTTTCCCATATTGATGATTATCAGCAATCACCCTGGGTTCTCCTGCCCAGCCCGACCCCTCGGGCCAGCAAATCATTTTTAATGGGGAGCAAAAGAGGGAAACTGAGGGCTGGCTGGATTAACTATTTTGCCCAAGGTCACAGGCAGGTCGATTTATGGGTAGGGACAGAAATTAAACTGGGGCTCCATCACTTGAACAGCACTGTCAAACAGCAGCAGATGTGTCACACAGCTGGAATTCACCCCAAAACCCTGCCAGCACCCCTGCACTCCTCTGGAGCTGGGATTGAGGATTCCTCAGGAATTACAGACAGCAGGGAGAGCTGGTTTAGAGCCCAGCCCATGAACACACACTCACCTCACCTCACCAGGGGCCATCCCACCCACTCTAGATCCTATAAAGTCCTTTTCAGACCTGAGCAATCTTTAACTCACGCTCTCCTCTGGGCCGAAACACCTGGATTTGGATTTGGCAGGTGCAGGGATGAGCTAAAACATCTTAGCCCCAGCCTGACATGCTCCAAAGATCTCAGCTGAAAGATGGTAGAAACCTGAAATCACCTCTGAACAGCAAGCAGGATTTATCCTTAAACCCAGCTCAAACTCCTGCCTCACCTGGCACTGGGCTGAGCACTGACATCCTCAGCCTCCCACAGCCTGTTAAAGCTGGGAATTTGCCCTCTGATGGACACAGGTGGCTGAGGACCACCCTGCCTGCTGCCAGTGGCCACAGAACAGATGATTTTTCCCCTCAAATCTTCCTCACATCACTGATTTCTTCCCTCATTACATGGCTCGGCCGTGGAGCTGCTCCAGCAGGAGCCAGGTGCTGGGGGAAGGTGGCACAGCTCTGCCACGAGCTGGGTCTCTTGTTTGAGCATCACCCATGCCAGGGCTGACAATTCCCCTCTTTTCAAGGCACATTTTAGGAGAAAGCAGCAAGGTTTGTACAAGTGATGTTTATTGTTGTTGTTATGGTCTGGGTATTCTCTTATTCCCACCCAATGCTACAGATTAACAAAATAATTCAGGCACCACCTATCAATTCCTGATAGTTTTGCACCCATAATCTATTACCCCTAAATGAAGTATCTTACTACCCAAGTTTGTAAAAAAATACTCACAAATATTAGCTCTGCTAGCTGCTCTGTCACAGGAATTTTTACCTATTGACATTACCACTATTCTGTATGTTGGTTTGGTTTGGCTGGATTGTTTTCTTTTTTAAAGTGCAACACATATATTTACCTTTTTAGGTATAATTTTATCCGAAAACCTAATAAAAAGGCAGTGAAGAAACAAAGTTAGCTATTAGATAACAGTTCTGGCTGCCAAAAGCCATAATCTGACACAGATTGAGCCTGGTACAGTAGTCAATTAATGGCTCAGTGCTCATACAATAATGACCTACTAACCTGACGGTGTGTTGCTCTCACATTTTGCTGTCCCCTGGGATGCCACTGTCACTGTGTTATCTATTGCCTGCTTCCCTATCAAAGAAAATAAGCAGAGCTGAAATGTATGTACGCATCAAGCTCTGTAGTTCATTGCACACCAACCCCAGCAACTGGAGGAACAATAGATTTATAAGTTTATCCTACATTAAACCAAACATGCCTGACTGCACTGTAAATTACTAAATAATAAACCAGGTGGTGTAAGATCCTGACTTGGACAGAATATAAAAATCTATCAACCTGTAAAATACAATAACCATAAACGTGCTATGTAGCTGATGGCTCAGGTAAACCATCCACCTCCAGCAGCAGAGGTTTTGCTGGAGTAAATTGCAACAAAAGGTTTACTAAATTTAGGTCTGGAGCACTTCTTCATTTTAGGCAACACCATCAATAGGAGAAATATAATTGAGCTAAAACCAGTGGCAAATGTGCTTGTTTTGTTTACATTTCTTTGTCTCTAATGGAGCTATTTCATGGTAATGTGCTGTGTTTCCCAGCATATTGCCACGGGCATTTAGTCTGATCTCTAAAGAGAAGATGAACTACTGCAGAAGGGCATCTTTCTTCAGGATTCAAACTTCACATTCAAATTAGCTTGAAGTAGTACAGGAGGTGCAAAATGCAGAATGCAGAAAGGTCAGGGCACTCACATCCTTGGAATGGACTAAATCTCAATTTAAAATAAACCCCCAGCAGTTGTGTTAGTGCAATAAAATATTTTGCATGCCTCCGTGCACACCATTAGTCCCACCCCAAATGATATCCCAGATTTTTAATAAGTCCTACCTTTGCTCCCAAAATTAATTGCCACGAACCACAGAAAACATTAGATCAAGACGCTCAAAAAACGATTCAATAAATCAGAACACCAAAATCCACAATATTAATTAATTCCCTTTTCGGAGCTTTTCAAGAAGCCAAGCAGGTTAAATTTATATGATTTACAAACAGTGTTTACATTCATAGAGAGACAACTAATTGCTGCACGGCTTGACATCATTACAGGGAAATGCTGGGGGATGCAGACAGTTTAATTAGGGGTGGCTTTAAGTTCACAACACGACTGGTACCACAGTGCTTTACTAATGTGCTTATATGGGATGATCATACACACCACGGCTTTTATTCTTCCTGTACTCTTTGTCTTTACAACAGAAAATAAAGTATTTTTCCCACGCAGGCAAGCTGACACAGTGTATATTTCCCCCTCGATTTTATTCAGTTGCTTTGCAGAGCATAAAGAAATGTTTCTTAACCTAACAAAGTGCATATTCAATTGCAGATGCGTGTGCCTTGCTGATCCATGAGCAAACACACACAAATCCTGGGCTCAGCCTCTCCCAAATTCCCCCATTCAAGGCAAACTCCCACTGAAATTAATGGGGACTCAGCACCCCATCATCATTTCCCTGGATTGAAACCTGTGTGAACCCACACAATGCAAGTGGGGTTTAAAGCTGTTCCCCCACATTATTTTGGAGGAAAAATGGGAACTGCCTGGCAGAAAGCATCTGAACTTCAACAAGGAATGGGCCCAGTGTGCATCTGCCAAGGGGCAGATAAAGGGAGCTCTTACCCATTTTCATCACAGAATATTTTTTCTCCTGGCAGTGTGAGGACAGACCCCCTAAGCCATCTACTCATTTATTTTTAAGCAAACCAGGCTGAAATATTATTCTCCTGTTTCTATGAGGCACCTCCATCACTTATTTCCACAGTGGTTTCTGCAGTGTTGGACAGGGCAACTGTCATGGTTTGAGGCATGGCTGTCCTGGAATATCAGGGTCTTTTTCTGCTCCACCCACAGCCCAGACAGAGACCTTCAGAGTCTCCAATTTTCCTGTTCTAGTCTCAGAAGGGATGTTCCCATCCTAGTCTTAGTTCCAGCTCCTGTTCTAGTCTCAGCATCTGTTCATCCTTGTCTCCCTGTGCAATGGAGCCTTTTCACTCACCGTGAAATGAAACCCCTTGGGAGGCATTTAAAGGCCAGAATTATTTCAAAAAAGAGTTTGTGATATGAAAAAAAAAAACCTACATCTAATTAAAAATACTCAAGTAGCTTAGATAATAAGAATACAAGTGTCAGTACAAGGGTGCAGGAGACAGGAATCACCAGGTGTTGTTTCCTTGGTGCTTGGTTTGGGAGCCACACCACAGCTCCAACAACCATCATTCCCAATCCATGGAACAGCATCTCTCCAGGCAGGAGCATCTCCTGGTCTCATGTCAGCAGCTGATGGTGTGGCAGAGAAAAGAGGTGGCCTTTATTCAGCACATCTGCACTCACAGGTTTTGATTTCACAAACAAAATAATGAAGAAGTTATAGAACAAGACCAAAAACTTTGAATTTCCATTTAGCTGCATGAATTTTAGTCTTGGACTTGTGGGAAAAGATGAGCATTGAGCTCTACCAGTCACAGAGTCACATGGAAAGTTTTCCGGCACTAGTTAGAAATTCAAGTAATTTTCTGGCACTGCATTTTTGATATGTAACTCTGTGTTATAACAACTGGCAATGGTGAAGTCGTTACGGTCTATTTATCTGTATTTAATTATTTTTATGCACCCATCGCTGTAGCATCTGGATCAAATGTAATAATGCATTAAATTAAACAGTCTAGAGTGGAAAACACAAACTGTTACCATCCCCACAATGCCCCAGCCAGTCCAACAACAGCAGTGGTGACAAAGACAAGATCTTCCAAAGAGCAGGAGTTCAATGGCCAGAGAAAGGACAAAGCCAGGTGTGAAATTCTGTATTTTGCATAATGGAACCCCACAATGGGTTGGGTTGAAAAGGACCTTGAAATTATCCAGTGCCACCCCTGCCCTGGCAGGGACACCTTCCCCTGTCCAGGTGCTCCAGCCCCAGTGTCCAGCCTGGCCTTGGGCACTGCCAGGGATCCAGGGGCAGCCACAGCTGCTCTGGGTCTGCCACCTTCCCAGCCAGGAATTCCTGCCCAAAATCCCATCTAAATCTACCCACTTTCAGTTTAAAGCCATTCCCTGTGTCCTGTCCCTCCATGCCTTGTCCCCAGTCCCTCTCCAGCTCTCCTGGAGCCCCTTCAGGCCCTGGCAGGGCTCTGAGCTCTCCCTGGAGCTGCTCCTCTCCAGGTGAGCACCTCCAGCTCTCCCAGCCTGGCTCCAGAGGGTCACCAGCCCTTGGAGCAGCTCCATGACTTCCTCTGGATTTGCTCCAGCAGATCCACATCCCTCCTGAGCTGAGGATCCCAGGATCACACCAGGCTGGGTGTCAATAGAGGGACAGAGGGACAGAACCAAATGAGATGTCTGAGGCAGGAAGGAGCCTGCCAGGCCTTTCTTTTGGAGCAGCTTCCTCCACATCTGCATTTTCACTCGATCTGAGAAGCTTCAGAGATGCTGAATGACTGAAGAGATGCAGCTGAGATATTTAGAAAGCCAGGACTATAAATATTTTCACCTCTCAGTAACCTGGAGTACTGGACAACCTAACAATGGTTAAAAGAGGTAAATTTTGTTCCCCTTTGTACACAACCCTATTGATTTCACATTCTACACTTTAAGAAAGTGCTGAGATCATTATGTGTCTTTTAATAGATTTTGACTCCGGAGACAAACATGTTGAGAGCTGTCATCACCAAGATGCCTGCTGTCATTGTGCCATCTTCTTAACCTAACGTAAGGAAATTCATATTTAGTGAACGAGGAAATTACTTTGGGTATGTATCATTCAAATCCTTAAGGATTATTGGCTAATTAGGAGCACAGTAATGTAAATTTGCCTTGTGTCAGGTTTTCAGGAACAGTAAAATAACATAATTAAGCAGTGAGCAAAGTAGATCATTTAAGCTACTCTTCACTGACAAATGTATATGATGTCTAAATATACCATGGGCTTCCAAACTAGTAACTAATGAGAACTGACTGGAAAGTCTAAAACAATGGTTTCAAAGAGAAATCGAGTATGTTAATCCAGAGTAAATAGCTCTAACTCGCACTTGGTGGCATTTGGAGGAGGAGGGAGATGCTTTCAGCCTCTCTGGCTGCCTGCCTGTGTCCCTGGCTGGTGGCAGAGGTGCACTTTGAGCAGCAAAGGCAGCCCAGGCTCCTTCCTGCTCCATTTCACAAGAATCCTGTGAATCCGTGCAGCTGCAGCAAAGAAAAAAAAAAAATCTCCTCATGGAAATTCAGCACAAACCCAAATAAGGTCTTTGCATATGCAATTGCATGCGTGGTTTGGGTTTTTATAACCTGATTCTTCTTTTCTCCTGCTTTGGTTCACCCTCTGTTTGCTGGGCGGTGACTTTGTGACACACATGACCAGAGCCTTGTGTGATCTGGTACATGACCCCGGCTTTGCTTCTTGTTCGAGCAACCCTGGCTGAAATCAGCCCCTGTGAGGGGCTCTGTTACCTCAGGACAGTGGCACGACGTGGAGAGGGAAGTGACACGAGCTGGTGGCAGAGGCAGCCACCTGCAGAGGATCCTCACCTCCCGAACCGCTCCCAGCGCTCCCACGAACTGCAGGGAATTATTCACACAAGCTGCATGGCCAAATCCTCCTCAGCCCCGCCTTGGAAACATTCATATTTTGACGTGCAGATGTTTCAGTTTAATATCTGGCCCTCAGCACTGCAGCAGAGGATGGGTGGGTACCTCAGGCAGGACTGGGAACATTTTCAGTGCTCCACCAGAGACACGTACTGACCTCTGTTTCTGGGATCAGAGCTGATCAGCTCCGTGCCTGCCCCAGCAGCTCCCCAAAACAGGCACAGGATCTCCTCTGAAATCCCCCAGACAAGGACTGTTTTCTGCTCACTGTCCCCTAATTTCTCCCTGTTGCTCCTGGGTGTGACAGTGCCCCCAGGCAGGGCTGATGCCATCACCACCATCTCCCAGGCTGGAGGCCTGGCACGTCCTTCTGGCTCAGGATTTTGGGTGGCTGCCACCTGCCAGTCACCACCACGTGCTGAGGAGCTCATGGAAAATCCCCTCTAGGAGCTTCCCCTGGGACAACAGCTCACAGGTGGAGCTTTGCACTGCAGAATCCCAGGGTTTTCCCACTCACAGCTCTCTGCCCATTCATTCTTACCTCTCCTTCCTTCTCACACCAACCTGAACATTCCTGCCTTCTGCAAAGGACTGGGATTATGAGATCCATGGCATGAAGCAATCATCTTCCCTAATTTATAGTGAAGGTTTTCACAATTCCAGCACTGGGAATAGATTCAGGATGCAGGAGGTTGTTGTTAGAGCTTGGTGTGAGGCAAAGAGGTGGCAAAGACACCTTTGCCCTGAGTCCCCATCCCTGGAGGAGTCAAAGCTGTGTGGATGTGGCACCTGGGGACTTGGACAGAGGTGGCCCTGGCACTGCTGGGGAATGGTTGGGGTCGGTGGTCTGGGAGGGCTTTTCCAACATCAAGGATTTGTTTATTCCATGATTTTTTCCACTCAACCACCAGACTTGGAAATACTTGAGAAGATGGGACACCAAGAGAAGTGCTGGCATTTCCTCTGACACACTTTGCCAACCAGAGTGTCCAAACTCCAGCCTGATGGGCACCAACACTCAAACATCCAGGAAAAAAATCCAAACCCTAAACCCTGAACCTCTGCTAGGCTCAAAAAAATCCTGCAATTAAAAGTGTTCAAACTCACCCCGACTGCAAAGACAAATAATTTACTTTGGGTTCCATGCCAGAGTTTGCAATTACATTGAATAAGTCATTTACAACTGTCTGCTAATCAAAGAGATAATATGTAGAATAAGTGTTTCACAGCAATTAAATCTTTTTTTCTCCCATTAACTAAAAAAGGTTATTTTGCAGCCTCTTTGTGCTGAAATGTAACAGCACAAATATAGTGCTTTGTTATCAGTTTAAAAATTGAAACCTCTGTGCATCTTTTTTTTTTTTCCTTCTGGATTCCAGTTAAGTAAAATTGCCTTTCATGAGAAATGCTTGCAAATTATCAAAGACTTCCTTTTAAACAAGCTCAGAGAGTATGGAGCAAATGCCTTCCTTCCAAAGTAATTGGAATTTCTATCTAAATTATTCTTGGACAAATTAAAAGTGCCAAATATAAGTCAATTTTTATTGGGAACAATTCTATTATAGTTTGTAATAAAGGAAAACTAAAAAACATGCTGCAGCATTCTTGGAAAAGTGGAAAGTATTTTAGGAAGATCGAGAGCTCTCAGCCTCCTATGATGCTTATTAAAAACTACTTTCAATGAGGTGATTAGGGAGAAAATTGTCAAGTAAGCAGAGAAAAAAATTACTTCTCAGCCTAATCAGTGTATCACAGAATTAGTCCTTTCCTCCTTTAGAGATAACATCCAGCTGATGGGCTTGTCACCATGGAAAAAGGCTGTTTTGATTTTACACAGGCTAGCTTTTAAATATTAATTTTCATAAAAAGGAAAATAATTTCATAGCTAAAACCTTCCCCTTCCTTCCTGGCTCCTTATTCCAGAAAAGGGCAGTTGTCACCCAAAATGAAGACATTTTTAGCCCTCTGTGTCTAATCGTGGTGAGAGCCAGTAAAATAAATCAGCAAGGAGTAAAAGTAAAATTTGCAATAACCTGATACTACTGCCTCATCCTCCCACATCTCAGGACATAAAACTTACTGTCAGAAGAACTCACAGCACAAGAATTAATCAAGGAACTCTTAAAATACTCCAAGCACCTTCCTTCTGATGACTAATTTGCCTTTCCTATTGCAAACTACTAATTTTTTATCTCAATCGATATGTACAAATATACCTTCCCATCAATCACCCGGGGCAAGGCCAAACTCCCACTATTTATGTAAGACTGACTACAAGATGAAACAAAAATTGACTCCAGCAAACCTGGGCCGCCGTGACAGCCCCGGAGGGAGGGAGGGAGGGAAGGGGAAGGAGGATGGGAGCAGGTGGAATGTGCACCTTGGGGAGGAACGAGGGGGTCCTGGGAGAAAAAAAATGTTCAGCAGGCAAAATCAGGGGGTTGAAAAATCAGGAATTGGCAGAGCAATGGAAAGAGCCCCAAAGAATCTCTTAGAAATGCCCAGAAGTCCCAAAGGAAGAAGTTCTGAATGAGCAGGGAGAAGGGAACAACAGAAAAATGTCTGAGATGTAAGAATTGCTCTGTGGAGAGAGGAGAGGCCAGAAGAAATACAGAAATAACTTAGATTGAATGGGAGTGACCACAGCAGAACCCAGCAGGATTCAGGGATGCATCACTGCAAGGTTCAAATCTTGCATTGCAAAATGCAAGGGAGCCCTGCTGCACACACACGCGCACACACACACACACACACACACACACACACACACACACACACACACCTCGAGCTCTTAGTGAGGCTGGGCCACTTCCAGGATGGAGAAACTCTACTCCAGTGTGAATTCTAAGGCTGATTCATGCTGAAGAGCTGCAAAGGAGAACAGTGGGAAGAGGCAGAAGTGGTCACGGTGTCTCTGCTCCCTTGACATGCTCTGCTAAGGAAGAATGTTCACTGGAAAAATAAAGACAGTAAACAGGTGAAAGGATTTCAAGGGGTTTCTAAGAAAGATGGGGACAGAATTTTTAGTAGGGCCTGCAGTGACAGGACCAGGGGGACTGGTTTAAACTAATAGAGGGGAGGTTCAGACGAGATGTAAGAATGATTTGATGATGAGAGTGGTGAAATACTGGCACAGGGTGCCCAGAGCAGCTGGGGCTGCCCCTGCATCCCTGGCAGTGCCCAAGGCCAGGCTGGACACTGGGGCTGGAGCACCTGGGACAGGGGAAGGTGTCCCTGCCATGGCAGGGGTGGCACTGGGTGGGATTTGAGGTTCCTTCCCACCCAAACCATTTAATGAATCCTTCCAGGAGCACCAGGCCTGCGTTCTCCCACTTTCCTCCCAGGAAATTCCCTCTGCTTGGGCTGAGCTTTCCCTGGAGTTCTGCCACCTCTTCCTTACAAGAAGTAGGATCACAGCAGCTTTGGAGCCCAATATCCCAGATTAAGTGAGCAGGGAAAGGAGCCAGAGCAGAAAACAGCAGGATTGGAAACACAGCATGGGAATTCCCAAGCACTGACTTGGAGCAGAAGGATGCTGAAGCTTGTATCTGATATTTTCCATGAGCAGAATCCATATTTTACTGATAAAAATGACTTAATCACCAAACTAAAGGCATTTTGGTCATAAACTCCTTCAGTGACCACACCAAACCACACACACTGGGGCTGTTCAGGCAGAACAGAGCAGTTTGTGGGAAAGGACTGACACCAGCCCAAAATAAAGGGACACAGGTGGGCAGGATCTCCTGGAGCAAAGAGCTGCGGATGGGATCAGTTGGGAAGGCAAATTTTGGCTAATGGACTTGAGCGGGACTGCACCTGTGAGAAAGTCACATTATTGAGGTTATAGATGTGCCTAATTACCTCGATGAAATATGGACCTATTTGTTAATTTAAGTGAGTGAAGCTGTAAATCATTTTAAATACGGTGGCACTGTGGTGCTGCCTCTGACAAAACTGGATTTTGTGTAGAATGAAAAATTTTAAGCCAGAGTTGAGGGCTCTCCCCATTCAGGGGCATCTTTCCCCCCTACAAAAAGCATAATGGAAAATATATTTTCAAAACAATATTTAAAAATACCATAAAAATTCATGTAGTAATAAGCATTAACCTCTGTGAGACAAGCAAGTTATATATATATATATTCATACATATATTTATACACGTTTTGAAACTAGAAAATATATTTTGCTAATCCTTGTGATGTTAATCAATTCAGTTCATTAAAACGTGAATAAGAATTTTAAATCAAAGACAAGTTTTTAGATATTACTAAAACAAAGCAATCAAAACAATAACACAAAAACCAAACCCTCACAAGCAGGAAAACCCTCCCCACTGCATTCCTTTTCCTCTCTGTCACAAAAAGGCCCCAGAGACTCTAAATTTGACTCTTGATACCACTAGTCAGATCAGTTTATTAATTAAGACAAGGAACTTATTGGAATTTACCTTGAAAGACCACACAAGGTACATTATTAGAATAATTCCTTATGAAGAATAGAAAAAAAAAAGAAGGATTTTAATTGAAATTCTTGTTATATTGGTGTCAGAACAGGTTACTGCACCCACACTGTTACCTTACCCCACCCCTCTAGAAAGCAAAGCAGTCTTCTCAAGTTAAGGAATTTATTAAATGGAACAAAGAAAATAAATGTCAATCCCCTAAAATAATAACAAGAAAATAAATAATAGAGTCATGGAATGGTTTGGGATGGAAGTGATCTTGTTCCAACCACCTTTCACTAGACCAGGCTTTTCAAAATCCCAGTAGTTCCTAGTTTAAATTATTTGAATTATTATCCTACCTTGCAGAGTAAACCAGACAAATAGTTTTATAACAGAATGTCTGATCTTATGCTTTAAAAGAGTTTTGAATTAATTTACATTCACAGAACATCTTTTAAATGTCCCTTTTCTTCATCAGAGTGGTGACCACAACATTTAGAAGAATCTCATAAGAGGTGAAAACTGGAAGTGATGCCCTTGATGCCTTGAGAAGGCTGATCTAGAGCAGAGGCAGGGCAGAGCTAAAGAATAAAGCAGGGATTTACTCAAAGGCTCTCCTCCATGGATGCACCCTGGGCAGCACCAGAGCCCAGCCAGGGCTGCCCCCAGGATGAACCCAAATGGCCCCAAAATGCACGAGCGCTGCCGGGGTCTCTCCCTGGGCTCAGCTCTGCTCCATGTGCACATTGCAGTTCAGTGTCCAATCCCACTGCAGCCCCTGCAGTCCCACCCTGCTTGTTTTTCTCTCTGCAGCCCACGGGCTTTGTGCTCCTGGGCTGAGATTGGGATCATTTGTCCTTGGTGCCCAGCTGGAGCAGGAATTGTTTTGTGTCCCTGCTCTGTGCAGAGCTCCCCATGCCCTGATGTGAACCCAGCCCCACAGACTAAAGCAGCACAGAATGTGGAAAATAGAAAAGCCAAACCTGAGGCATCACCCTGTGCTCACACTGCTCCTGTGTAGGTCTTTGTTCCCCTCGTTGATGCCTCCCAAACCCAAGTCCTTTATCCCTGCATTCCACCTGGCTGGGTGTGGCATTGGGACAGGAGGAGAGGGCAGGGAAGGGATTCCTGGGCCTGGAGGGGATTGCACAGCAGCTCAGGACAGCTCGGGTTTGGAACAGCCTGGCTGGGATCTGCAGATGGCTCTGCCTCACTGTAGCTCTCAAAGAGCTGAAATTTGGGTTCCATCAGCTCCCTCCTCTCACCGAGGGCTCAAACCGAACATTTCAGCATCTGAGAGAGAGAAAAAGCAAAGCCCAAGGAGCCTGAGCCTCAGGAAGGCTGGTGATCCCATTCCCTGCCTGCTCATTTCACACCCCAGTGAGAACTGGGCCCCCTTTTAAAAGCTCAGGAGGCACGAGGGGAATTTTCCCAGGAATTTTGCTACTTTGGAGAGCAGCACCTCTGCTGGGGCTGTGCTGTGTGCCCTGCTCCACTGGCACACGCAGCATCAGCCAGCATTGTGTCTAAAGATTATCAGGCTACACTGAATATTAATTCAGCCCTGTGCTTACAGAATGACAAACTCAATCAGTGAATTTATTGGAGACATATTTAAGAAGGGGTATTTATGGATTAGGCACAGATTTTAGAAATGAAATGGGAGACAATCTAACAAATCTATCAGGAATAAGATCAACAACTTAAAGTTTAAACCAATCATCTTGAGTATATATTTGAACTTGGATATGCAGATGTGGTGCACAAGTCCCAATGGTTCAGCAATACACTCAAAGGATCAACAGCCCTATAGACAGCTAAATTACTCGGAAAGCCAGGGAATTTATCAAACATGAATTTCAAAGTGGATTCTAGCCTGCAGGAAAAAATGGAAGTGCCCATTAATGTACATACAAAATAAATGTTGTCTGCAAGCTCATTCAACTATTTATTTTTGACACAGAACTGGCTAAAGATTTTTTAATTTACATAAAAAGGTACAAAGACTGCAACCCCTTTGATGGAAGAGATGGGAATAAATATCCAGCAAAAGAGGGTTTGTTTGTTTTTTAAAGAAGCACTAACAACCTCGCAGGTGCCACACAAAGGAATCATTTACGCTCTTTCACATCTATTAGTGCATTATTTATAACTAACTCCAATTTGAGAACGTTGGCATTAAGTCTGTTTCTCACATGTAGAGGAAATTCCTACAAACTGATCATATATTATGGATGAAAATTGTAACAGCTACACTGAAATTGGTTAAAGCAGACACTGCTGAATTCCACTAACACTGGAGGAGGATGGAGCCCTTCCTAACTTAGGTGCTCTCCAAATATTTATTTATTTTACCGACCAAATCAAAAAGAAAAGAAGAAGTTAAATTTGTGCATTGCTGACAGAATTTTTATATTTTAAAAATTTGGTTTTAAGATTAAAAAATAAATAAAAACCATTGAATCATCCACAGGCCTTTCCAAACTAAGACCCTGCTTTGATTGTGTAATGGGAGGGGCTGAACATCATTAAATCAGAATAAACTGCACATAAATTATATAGGATAAACTTATGGTTACAAATTTTAAAATAAAATTCATATTTCACCCCAAAATGAAATAATCTTAAATCCTCCTGACACTTTTAAGATGTGGCCTACTGCCCAACACAAGCTTGCCAAAATTGGCATTCAGAAGAACCCTCTTTCAGAAGAAACTCATTAACTGTGTTGTAATTCATGGGATTTATACCTTCAGTCTTGTGACTCAGGGAGTATTTTTAAAGCCTCAGACACTTGAACCAAGTTGCTGTGTTGTTCTTTCAGCTTTCTCTGAGGTTTAGGAAAAGTCTTAACTCTTTTCTGAACCAAAACCCACATTAAGAGTGCTTGGCATTCTTAACAATATCAGATTTCACTCCTAATTGTTAAAGCTTCGTGGCTGACAATTCTGTGCTGCAGAAAAATTGAATGGCAAATAAGATTTTTTTATTCACATCCAAAATCCTCCTTGCATTCCAAACAGGATCCACTGGCCAAGATCTGCTGGAAGTCCCTGCCCAGCCCAAGGCTCCCTCAGGCCATCAAGAAATGAGAGAAAACTTCCCAAAACTGTATTTTAACTGTTGGGATTCTTCATTATTTGGAATAATTTGGGCATGCTACAAATGCTGCTGGACTTTAAAGTAGCCCAGTTCTTGAACTGCACTGAAATGGAGTGAAAGTAGAAGAATGGGGATGAATTAGAGCAAATATCCTCAATACCAATCTGCATCAAACCCATGTGGGGGTGCAGGACACTGCAGCCTCCTCTATGTAAAGGGGATTAAATCTGAATTTAAAAAATAAATCACACAGAGACTCTCATGACTTATTTGTTGTCCTCATAACCAGAGGATGTTTGCTGACATGTTAAAGTCTTCATCACAGTGGAAGGTGAAGGACCTGAGATAGGAGAAAAAATGCTTTATTTCTTTATAATACATCACACATAATAAATATTTGTTTAACAAAGCCTGCCTGAACTTCCTGCATTAATCAAAATTGAATGTGGCAGGACTTGTATGATTAACTCAAAAGCTATATTCCAAATGATAAATAAACTAATATTAACCTTGTGTGTTCATTAATAATGAAAGTTCTCCGCAGTTCACAAACACAACTGATACAGTTAATTGAAGGTTCACATTTGTAAAATATTCATAATTACAGTTCCAATGTTCTGTTCACTCAGGATCCAACCTAATAAAAATCACATTCCATGTGCTCTTCAAATTTAAACCTATCGCTCCTTTTCATTAGACTCTTGATGTGATGTAACACAGAAATAAACACCATTACCTGCTCCTAGGGGAGCAGTTCTGGAATTCAGAAGTTCTGTCTCAGCAGAGATTTCACCTTTGGTCCCCAGTTTCTGAGACACTCACTCTGCTAGTCCAGAGACTTAAAAACTTTCTGGTATTGGCAGCTGCTCTGGGCACCCTGTGCCAGGGCCTGCCCACCCTGCCAGGGAACAATTCCTGCCCAAAATCCCATCTAAATCTACCCGCTGTGAGCTTAAATCCATTCCCTGTGTCCTGTCCCTCCATCCTTGTCCCCAGTCCCTCTCCAGCTCTCCTGGAGCCCCTTCAGGCCCTGGCAGGGCTCTGAGCTCTCCCTGGAGCTGCTCCTCTCCAGGTGAGCCGCCCAGGTGTGCCAGCCTGGCTCCAGAGCAGAGGAGCCCCAGACCTGGAGCATCTCCATGGCCTGTTCTGGACTTGCTCCAGCAGGTAAATATAATGTAAATGCAAATTTAAATGTAAATGCAAATGCAAATGAAAATGTGTCCTTTTAAAAACCCCACAAAAACCCCACAAAAACCCAAACAACAATTTTAAAAAGCACCGAAAAACCACTACAAAAAAACAAAGAAACAGACAAAAAAAACCAAGCTCAAAATCCCACAAAATAAAACAAAAAAAACCCAAATTCACATCTCTTTACCCACCAGTGTTTTGGGAACAGGACCAGCAGAGCTTTTCTGCCCAGCAGCAGCTCCCAAAGGGTCCCAGACCAGACTGACCAGAGGAGTGCCCGAGCTCAGCGTGGTCCATGAGTGGTGCACACACCACATCCAGCCTGGCAGCTGGGAAGGGGCTTCTGCTTTTTCACCTCCACAAGCCAGTTTTGCCTTCATTTATCCCATTAGGAGAATGAACAGCACTGGGAAATCCTCTGGGACTGGGAAATAAACCTGGATCAGACCTGAAGTGGGCCAGGCTTGGGCAGAGGTTTTAAATGCAGCACCAAACCCCAGGAGTGACTGACAGCTCTGGGTGAGGGGAATCTCCAGGTTTCACTGCAAATATTCACCTACACACCTCCCAAAATCCTCTCTGCCCACTCCTCTCCGAAAGAACAGCTTGGTAAAAAACGTTAATCAACAATTTGGGCAAAAAATGTTCCCTTTTGAGCCAAACTCTGTGGTTATTCTGTGCTCAGAAGCCAAGTGTGTAGCTGGTTGTAAAACCCGTACACAACCTGTGGTGAAGCAGGGCCTCTGTGCTTGCAAAGTGCAAGCAAATCACACCTACAATGCAAACATTCAGCATTCGCTCTCCACAAAAGAAATGGAATATTTGCTTTGAATCCGTGTGTTTTTTCCTCTACAAATATCCCCGACAATAAATTCTTTCATGAGATCACTAACATAAAAAGCTGTAAAGTGAGCAGCCACGGTGCCAACCCAAATGAGGTTTAAAGTCTGAGTGAAAACTCAGGTGGAAAGTGCTTGGGTGTGGGAAGCTGCCCAAAATTTTGGCTACACACAGTTGGTCTGGGCACACATGTGGTATCCATGACATTGTTTTTGCATGGACTGTCTCTAATGCATTAATTCTGTGAAAATCATCACACCCATCAGCACCCAGACCAGAGGCAGAAACACAAGTAAATGCCATCCTCACTGCACCATATTTTATGCCTTGTTTTTATTTCCCTGCCTTGCCTTTCAGTGTAAACAGTAGATGTTGTTCTAAGAGGTCACTTTTATGTGCTGGTGCACCACTGAACTGTTTAGGTTTAAAATGACACTACTGTTTAAGACCCAGTAATTTTCAGAACGTCTGATTTACTGCTCTGGCACTCTATAAGCCTCATTTCATACCTCCAAGAATGAACTAGTCAAAGTGTTAAATAAACATGAAGTATAAGGCTTGTTTTCTTTCCAAAAGTGCAAGCACTGTGTTACTCTAATGATTAAATATTGTTTAAATATACAACTGAGTGACTGGTTTCACAGTCGATTCTTTCCCTCTGCTTCATTTTATGTATTAATTATTTTGTGTTCAGACAAAAGCTTTAATTAAGAAGCATAAAGAGTTTCTGAAGAGTGAAGAAGTAATGGTTTTATCTGCATTAAACTGATTATAAACAGTTATTTCTGAAGGAAAAAGGCATCAGGGACAGAAAAAAAAAAGAAAGAAGAAAAAAAAATCTTAACTGAGCTGGAATCGTTTGAGGTGGAAGGAGCTGATCCTGTCCCATGCTCCAGCACCAGCACCCAGAGCGTGCAGGGCAAAATAATCCCATTTACTGACCCCAAATGTTGTGTCCT
Source organism: Passer domesticus (assembly GCF_036417665.1). Taxonomy (NCBI): domain Eukaryota; kingdom Metazoa; phylum Chordata; class Aves; order Passeriformes; family Passeridae; genus Passer; species Passer domesticus. The sequence goes on from NC_087481.1 coordinate 57,150,776, forward strand.
GAGCCCCTCAACACCCCAAAATACCCAACACGGAGTTCAGCTCTAACAGGGGTGTGGAGGCACTGGTGCATCCTGTGCCCCCCTTCCCACAGCTCATCCCCAAAATCCCTGGGGGATTTCACAGCCAAGACCCTTGGGATGTATTTAACACTCAGCATATTTAGCAAAGCATCACCAGCTGTGACATGCCAAAGATAAAGAAGAAATAGAGATACCTCGTGTGATTCTGTGAATCCTAAAGAAAACTCACCAGTGGGAACAGGGCCCACACCAAGGGCCTGGCTCCAACACAGCTTTAAAAGCCATTTTAAGCAGGAGATTAGTAAAACTTTTTCATGCAAAGTAGCACAGGTCATTAAATCCTCCCAAGGTCTGTGCCATAGCAATAACCTCTCACAAATCTTAAGAAGAATCATCAAGAGGATGAGCCCAAGAGGGAAAGGTGCACATGAGACAGCTTCAGTGAAATCCATCTTGCAGGAAAAGGGTTCCAGGCTTGTGCTTTCTGTGTTTTTAAACATAGGATTTGGAGAAAATGTAATTTTTTTTTGGTCATGTCAAATAAAAACAGAGAAATATTAGAGAAGGGAGAAGAAGCATTGAATAGTCAAATAGAGGATATTTTGAATTTTAAGTGCAAGAAAACACATCCAATCCGTTTGCCATTGCAGACCTGATATCAAACTTACTCAAGTTTGTTGGCAGTCATTCCTCTGCCTATAAAGCACTGGGTATCCAAGCCTTTTTCTGGGAATTAAAATTATGGGTATAGAGTCAGAGAACATTACAGACCAACATTAATGGCCACTGTAATTCCTTCATTTACAGCCCCATTCCCACGTGCTGGTAAATTTGCCAAAGCTCCTCTCAGCCTGAAAAGCTCCCTTCTGGGTGGTGCCTTTGGCAGGCTGGATTTATTGGAGCTGTTGCCTCTTGCATTGATCAGTGGAATTTCCAATCAGGGTGGCTCCCTGACTGCCAGGAATTGGTCAGGGGGTGGAAAACCTGGATAGGACATAGATGTAAAAGGTTTAGGAGGGGGCTTGGCACTGCCTGGGTGGACTCCATCACCTTAGAGGTCTTTTCCAGCAAAATCACCCTGTGATTCTGTGACACAGAACCCCTGGGCTGCCCCTGCCCCAGCACAGCACCAGACACCTCCAAAGAAGAAGGATGCTGGAGCTGCTCAATGGGAAAGTTTCTAGAGTTGAAAGTAGGACTTCAAATTTGGCAGAAAATTGGTCTGTCAGTCAGTAATTTGATTTTTGGGCAGATTTGTGCAGAAAGTCAAGGAGGAGAACGAGTTTTTGGTTGGTTGATAAGTTTTAGTGTGACAGGCTCAGCATCTTTGCCAACTTTGTGCCTGCTCAGACCTCAACAAGAGCAGGGGAGTTGTAGAGAAAGTCTTGCGGTTTGCATCAGAGACTACAGGTGATCCTTAAGGAATGACAGAATTCCAGAATGGTTTGGGGTAAAAGGGACCTTGGAGCCCATCCAGTGCCACCCCTGCCATGGCAGGGACACCTTCCCCTGTCCCAGGTGCTCCAGCCCCAGTGTCCAGCCTGGCCTTGGGCACTGCCAGGGATCCAGGGGCAGCCCCAGCTGCTCTGGGCACCCTGTGCCAGCCCTGCCCACCCTGCCAGGCAGGAATTCCTTCCCAAAATCCCATCCATCCCTGCCCTCCTTCATTTTAAGTCATTCCCCTGTCCTGTCACAACAAGCCCTCAGACTCCATCCCTTGTGTTGCTGCACACAAGCCCAGCCCACTGCACAAACCCACAGAGGTTCCCCTTCCTCAGTTTTCTGCCTTGGTGGTCTGAAATCAGACCCTCAGCATCATTTGAATGTCGGGGCTTTGCTGCAGTTTAATTCCTTTTATTACCAGTCACATCCTGCAGCTCTGACACCACTGAAGGCAGAAGATCTGCGGGGAAATGTAGAATCAAGAGCCATAAGACACTGGGTTACAGTTCAGGAGAATTTGCAAGTTAAGTATATGATGGCTGAAAAAGATGGAGATGTGTTGTGAAATGAATCATTCCTCCAACTCATCTGCAGGCTGGTTAATTAAAACCTACAACTGTCTACAAAAAAAAGGAAAAAAAAAAAGAAAAACAAAACCAAACCAAACCAAAACAAAAATAAACAAAAACTCCCAAACAACAACAACAACAAAAAAAAAACAACCAACCAACCAAACAAACAAAAAAAGAGGGTAAAACAAAATCATCATGTGTTTCCTATTGTTAAACCAATTCATAACCCACACCATTCTCCAACCCTTAAAAATAAAGGGAGAAATAAATAATTAAATGAGAACAAATGATGAAATTAATAAATAAATCAGAATTATTAAATAAATATTTTTTTTAACTAGTCATCCATAGCATTGTGCTGGTGCACAGCTGGTCTGAATGAGCTCAAGCACAGACTTGTGGCCTGAATCCTTCCTCTGATAAAACCTCCAGGTGCTGGAACCTACAAGGATGCAAAATAGTTTTCCATGAAAAAGTGGAGATAATTCCACTTGTAGTAATAAATCCAGAAGAAAATAATAATAATTCCAGGAGAAAACAATAATCATTCCAGGATCTAATAATTACAGTAATTATTATAGAAATAATATATAAAATAAAATAATATATAATATATTAATAATATTAACAATATATATTGATAATATATATAATAAAAATAGCAATAATTCCAGGATAATTCCAGGAGAACAATGGGGAAAAAAATCAGATCAATTGGGAAAAAAATTGGATCAATACATTGTTCAGTGCCTTCCATAACATTGAGACTTTTCTATAAAACATTCAGGAAAGAAACACAGATTATTCCCAGCAAACCTTCCTTTTTCAGGAAGCAGCATCTGAAAAATAAACAGGAAAAAAAAAAGCATCATAGGATGTAGAGTGCTGGGGATGTTATCCCAGGCTGGAGAAATCTTGGAGGGAAGTTTTAAGTGCCCTACCTGATGCAATAAAACTCCCAATACAGTGTGTCCAGAACTTTGTGTTCTTCATTTAACAAAAGGCAGCGCCACAGATAAATATCAGAAGAGATTTGTTAATGCTGCACTATTGGCAGCTAAAAACAGATCACAGCACACTGGCAGACTGAACAGCTGCCAACCTGTAATAAATGGATGGCTCAGCCTAAGGATTTACTGCCAATGGGGGGAAAACGGAGAGTGATGTGAACAGAAATAAACTGAGAGAATTGAAGGAAACACAAAATTTCTTGCAGGCTTCCTTCAAAATACAAATTGGTTGGCAAGAGGCAGGGGAAAGGAGGAGAAATCCCTAATAATCCAAGGAATGCTGTTGGGCTCCTCCTCTGCCCAGACCCCTCTGCTGCAGCAACACCCATGGGCAAGGCCTCCCAAAGAATAATAAAAAATTTTAAAACTCTTTTTTTTCCTAGATAAAACTGTTTTAACTGGCTTTTCTGTCTTAATCATCACAGGCAGAGATGTGTAAATACCTCACACAGGTGTGCAAGGGGATGGGCTAAATGGGAGACCCCAACATGGCCAGGGCTGGTCCTTTGGACTTCTCTGCACCCTTCAGGCCTTGTGCTGCAAGGCTTTAATTGGATTTAAGGCCTTCTTCAACTTTTCCAAAGGCTCACCTTTGTTTTCTTGGCATCCAAAGAGCCTCTCAGGACAAGAGGAGGAACAGGCAGAAAAGTTCACCAGAATATGAGGAAAATCTTCTCCCTTGTGCAGTGAGCAAGCACAGAACAGAGCCCAGAGAGGGTGTGGGGTCTCCTCACAAGGAATATTCCAGAATTCTCTGGACACAATCCTGTGCCCTGTGCTCTGGGATGACCTTGCTTGAGCAGGGGTTTGGGACCAGGTGACCCCGAGGGATCCCCTCCAACCTGCCCCATCCTGTGAGCTCTGCATGCTGTGGGATGGATGGAGCTGAGCCTTTGCTCTAACCAGCCCAAAAATGCTGATGTGCCATGGTAAGTTTGAAAATATTCATCACCAAAGCACCTTCTCCAGAATTTTGTGATTTGGGATTGTTCCTCCATCACCACCAGCCTTGATGAGAAAGGTTTGGTCACACGGCTCTGCAGGATAAGGAGAGGGATTTGTCCCCAGATGTATTTGTGGGCATATTCTGACTGTATTTTTCAATATTATTATAGAAAAAACATCTAATTGTTCTGGAGAGAGGCCACCACTGGCTTGAACCTGATTGTCCACCCACAGAGGTGTAATTGATGGAGCAGCACCTACATAGAAGTGATAAAAGGCATTTTATTTTCCTACAGCATTAACTACCCCCATCAGGTGCAAGTTTCTGTGTGGCCCATTACTGATCCTCACACACACAATAATAATAATTTCAGAGCAAAAATTCAGGGCTGAAGGTATCAACTCAAGCTGAAGTCCCAGAGAAGAGGATCAGTCTATGGAGAGTCTGGAGCAGCACTAACAAGCCCAGCTAATTCTGTTTAGAACAGGGAAAAAAAAAAAAAAAAGGAAGAAAGTCAAAAGGAAGAAAAAGTTTCCCAGCAAACTGAAAGATATGAACTTGATAATTACTTGGAACCAAATTAATATCAGGATGGCTGCCATTATTCTCCGAGGACAACCATTTCATCTATTGTGCAGGTGTACCCTCCAAGAGTGGATCATGCTGATGAAAGACTGAGAGAATTTCAATGACACCTTGAGGGATCTTATGAATAAAATATCAAAAAATGGACATCTCCTTTGTATAGGAAGATTTTAATGCAAAAACTGTAAGAGGTTTATAAGTTGCACCAAGAAAATAAGGAAGGTTTATTCTGTCTTTGGCTGGAGACAGACAGATATTGCCCAGTCAAAGTTTCTCATAACCACAAGAGACTCTTCTTTCAAACACTCACGTTAGCTCTGTGCCGGACTCTTCTAAGCAGATTAACAACACACTCATAAACCAACAAAACTGAGAAGTGACCCTTTCTCCTCCAAGCCCTGAAAATCAGAAAACTTTCACAAGAAAACCACTTGCACTCGCAAGCAAATCTCCACAGGGCACGTTACAGAAACAGGAAACAGAGAGCAAAGCACGGCAAAAGTGGATTTATAACAAATTGGAATAATTGTCTTGTCCTTAAGGAAGGAGAAAACAGTGATAGAGGGGAACAAACTTAGAAAAACCTACACCTAAATTAATATTAAAGACATTAACCTGTCTGAGTGACCTTTTTCAGGCCAGAGTTTTCATCAGTGTGTCATGCAGAAGTGATGCACATCATAGAACCATGGAATTCCACAGTGGTTTGGGTTGGAAGAGACAGAATCACAGGATCACACAATCAATGTTGGACAACAGCCCCAAGACCACTGAGTGTAGCCTGTGACCAATCCCCACCTTGTCACCCAGACATTCCTTAAACACCTTCAGAGATGGGGACTCCACCACCAATTCCCTGGACAGTCCATGCCAAGACCTAAAAGATCATCTCATTCCAACCCCCTGCCATGGTCCAGGTTGCTCCAATCCCCATGGCTTGAGGCAGAGACCCTCCAGGGACACCCCACTGTTCCCATTCAGGAAGGGACAGTGCCCCAGAGGGCTTTGCTGGTGGCTGGTGAGGGACATGTGATGCTGGACAGAGGGAAAGTGGAGAGGAAAAGGCCTTGGGGGTATTTCGGGTTGGTACAGCTGGGCTGGAGAAGATGGATCCACAGTGATCAGGGCAGGACAGGAGACAGGTAGGGAAGGATGTTAATTAATGTTAATTGAAGAGGAAAGACAGATTGACATGAGGCCATGTGGAAACCAGAAGCCTCTCCTGTTGAGAAGAGCAGAGATGTTCACCTGTGAACCTCAAAGAGCCCTCAAGTGCTATCCCCATGGCTGGTGTGAAATGATCATCTGCCACCACCTTCCATAAGGGCTGAAACTCTGTCCCTTCAGGCTGAAGCCCTCAGGAGGGCAGTGGAGGGGAGGACAAGAGAGGAAGGGCTGGAGAACAGCTCCACAGAGCCCCCTGGCACAGCCAGAGTGGGATGTGCAGTGACAGATGGTGCTCTGGAGCAAGCCCAATTCAAAGGGACACTCCAGTGTTCCCTCGGGACATCTGGGGCAGGATGATGGCAAGGAAAAGGAGAGTCCCGTGAGGATGGCACTGGCCAGGATACACAGAGGAGTGGAAGGCGTGCCTTGGAATCACCCCCAGGGCACTCAGGAACCACAGAGGGCAGGGAAAACTGCTCCTGGCACCACCAGGGATCTCTGCTTTAAGGTTACAGTCGGGCACTGGAACAGGGGTCTCAGGGCAGAGCATCAGGGAGCTTGGAGAACACTCCCAGGCACAGGGTGGGATTGTTGGGGTGTCCTGAGCAGGGCCAGGAGTCATGCTGGATGATCGCTGCCCATCCACCTCAGGATATTCCACGACTCTGATTCGTTTTTCCTGGGCGAGATCACCTTTTCCCAACGCCAATAAAATCCCAGGAAGCACAGGAGGGGCCGTGCCTCCCCCTGGGAGGCTGCCCCAGACCTCCTGTGCTGCTGGGCACAGGGCTGCCCGTCTGCATGGCAGAGCCTTGCCTGGCAGAAGCTGTGGAGGTTCAAGGGTGTTTCACTAGCACAGCTTATTGGGGACTGCATTTTCTCCAGGGTACAAGCCAAGCTCTACATCAAAGCCTGATTGAGCAGAAAATATGTGCTAATGTTCACAGCAGTACTCTATTATAGTATAAGTATGCTTGTAAATATTCACTACATGTTATTACGCCATTTGAACCAAGAATATTGCAGGGTTAAAGGTCGGCCCTAATGCTCTCTCAGGAGGCAGCAGTTTTGAATATAACCAAATGGGATAATGGTCAGGAATACCCAGAGGGGGCAATGTAGCACATCGTAAAGAATTGTGCTGTGAGTTTTAAGTTTTCAGGACAACAAAGATGCCAACGAGATGGCTCATAAGCAGTCATTATTAATGGAATGACAAGGGTAATGTTAAGCAGGATGTCTTTACTATAATAAATCTTGTCCCTGCGCCATTAGTAGTCCTTACAACTGCAAATAGCAGTTAGGTTATAACCTAACATGGCAGAATTTTATCCTCTCAATCTCTAATGTATTTTATAATGCTGTTAAAGTCAGGAATAGCAACTGTTTAAGCTCACTTAATCTGTGAGAAGTTTAAACACGAATTTTAAATGCGAAATCTGCTTTGATAGTAGTTTCTCTTAATTAAATAGATGAAGTAGCTTTTTCTAAGCATACACTGGGCTGTACTACAGGGTCTGGGGAGCACTGGTGAATTTAAAACATTAAATAATTTCCTTCAAAAGTGACTCTTGCATTCTAAAAATATTGACACCTTTTATCTTAATTTTAAAAGCTATTTCTAAATTTATTTATGGATTCTTTCTTGTTACAATATTATTATTTTCCAGTTTGGAAATAAATTACTAATTTTTTTCCTTGAAATGATCTTGTTTGGGCAGATTCTCTTCTCTTCTCTTCTCTTCTCTTCTCTTCTCTTCTCTTCTCTTCTCTTCTCTTCTCTTCTCTTCTCTTCTCTTCTCTTCTCTTCTCTTCTCTTCTCTTCTCTTCTCTTTTTTTCCTTTTCCTTTTCTCATTTCCAAATTCTGATCTTAACACAGAAAAGAGAATCAACAGCTCTTTCCAAAAAATGGCCTAATTTCAGAATGACATTCTGTGATCATTCAGAGTCTGATCCAAGGACAATACAAAACTTCCCAAATCTTTCTTCAAGTCATTAGCAGTGTAGTGATATGATTTTAAGGAATAAATAAATAAATAAATAAATATAATGGTATTGCAGAAGAGTAATTATTCATCTTAACATATCAAATTTGGCTATGTTAAATGGATGCTGAATCTTAGCTAACTGTTTAATAAATATTTAAACAGCTTCACTGCGAGCTATCCATTTCACCTGCTTTGTTTTCCTTCTGCTGGTCTCCCAGAAGTAGCTGTGGAAATTACCAGTCCCATCAGCTCGGGGTGCCACTGTGGCACAGCCAGTGTCACTTTGGGATCGTTGGAACCCAGAGTATTAACCAGGAGTCAGCAGAGGATCCATCAATGCCATCAGGTCCATCTCCAGCCATTCTGGTGTTCAAAGCACTCCTTGACAGCTTTTCTATCCTGATAATTGTCAGGAAGGCCACTGAACTTCCAGGTGACTAATCTGGAACTTGGCAAAGTGAAGGGACCTCAATGTGTCTCACACAAAACCCACCAATATTCAGAATGCATTTCACCTGGCAACAAAATTCTATTGTTAAACATTTTGGTTTGCAAAGGACTTAAAGAGCCAAGTGCAGAGCAGGAAAGTCCTAGGGATAAGGAAACAGCTTCAGCTAGAAGCTGTGTTATCCCTAATGGCTGAGGATCATCTTTCCTCAGTGATCTCTGTGTCAGGAAGGTTCAATTCCTCCCACTGTAAAAGTGACCTTTGTTTTTAGAAACCAAAAGAGCAGAGAGATGTTAATGCTCCATTTCTTTACCCAACTCCTGGCACTTCATGGAGCATCTCTCAACCCCTGATGAGTGGCCAGGGCCCAGGAGAGCCACAGGATCCACATCCTCCCTGTCTCCTGCCGGGACAAATCCCCCTGGGGACAATAAACTCTTCCTTCCACAGCAAACAATGGCCACACCATTATTCTGAAAGCTTTGGGTTAAACCATAGCAATATATCAGGGCATCTAAATGCAATTTTAGGGTTTTTATTTATTTTTTTTTAATTTTCCGAAGTAGGATGCACACAAATAGCACCAGCTCAATATCCCTATTGAATTGCCAAAGCAGTGGAGCCATTTTAACATCAAGACATGCTACAAAAGCACACCAGAAGTTCATTGCCAGCAGCAAATAAAGGAATTTGGCCACCTAGAAGTGATTTCCAGCAGACACCATTGCTCCCCAGGTTGTTATTGCCCCTCTTCCATTGCAGGGAGCCCCTGGCAGGTGTGGCAGGAGCAGGGACACAGCCCTGGATTCAGCAGGAGCCGCAGATCCGCTTTTCCCACCCAAATGCAAAGCAGAGCTGGGAGTGCTCGAGAGGTCTGCTCTCTGGTGAGGTTCAACATTAAGATGTGACAAGCTCCTTATATACAAGAGGATAAATGATATGCAAAGTCCATACTCTTTGTTCTGACAAGTGTCCAGAGGGAAAATTCTGGAGATAAAGCTGTATCTTTCTAAGGCACCGGGGTAGGGTGGGCAGAATGAAGATTTTATCAAAGAAGTTCAGCATTGAAACACTGAAAAACACCACATTGCCTTCTCCTGCTCCTTCCCACCCCCATCAGTGTCCTGCCCTTACCTCCCACAGCCATCCAGAATCATTCCAGTCCATTGGGAGGGGCTTTTTCCCTTTTTTTTTTAATAACTATAAATATACAGGAAGAAATCACCATATAAAGAGTATTTTTTTCCCACTGAGGAGAGACTCAAGAGGGTTGTCCCTGCCTGGCCCTGGTGTCACCTGGAAAGAACAGTCTGTGTTTCCCAGTGACCAGTGCAGGGGCACACACCTCTCTGAAATCCCTGTGATGGGACAGATAGGAGAAAATAACAGACAAACTCAGGAAAATGGCTAAAAAATGACTGGAGATGTCCCCTGGGGTGTGAAGGCTTGGATATGTCCAAAATCCCATCCAGAAAAGAAACCAGCACAAATTTTTACCCTGCTCTGTTTTAGCAACGTGACCCCTTTAGATAGATAGACAGATAGAAATATATTTCTTTCAATATATAGATATCTATATATGCATATATAGACATATAAAAATATACAGATATCTGTGTATATATATATATATAAATGTATATATATTTATATATCTCATATATAAATATAGGTATATATCATATAATATAATGCCTGTGTATTTGCTGATATTTTATATATATAAATATAATTATTTATAGAATATGTAATATTAAATGTTACATAATAAAATGAATATAACATATACAGTGTCACCCAGGGACAACAAGCCTAAATAAGCTTCTCCACTTGTGTTGTGAACACTGCAAGTCCCCACTGACTTAAAACACATCAAAATAAGCACTTATCTTATTGAAACAAATTTGGGAGTTTTTGTGGCTTCCCCATCCCTGGAAGTGTCCAGGGCCAGGCTGGATGGAGCGCTGGAAAACCTCAGCTGGTTGAAGGTGTCCCTGCCCACAGCAGGGGTGGAATGAGAAGATGTTCAAAGACCTTCCAACCCAGAACATTCCAAGATTCTGGGTTTGAAATTTCTGAATTAAACCCAGGGATTTGCATCTTTTGTTGCCTTTGGAATGAAGGACTTTGGTAGCAGGGAAGGAATAAATCCAGATGTAAAAGAAACAAACTGTTGATTAAGAGCTCAGCATGATTCTTATGTAAATACGATGTAAACATTAAAATTCACCCTTAACTCTGTTTACCTCCAAAGTGTAGAGCTCATCAATTATTAGGCATTGTTGTAATGCACACACTATGCCCCCATAATATGGCAATAAGTCCCAAAGACTTATGTAAAATATCTCTTTTTTAATCATGTCTAGTTTCATAGACAAAAGTAATCACTAAAAAGCCAGTGGCTACAAAAACTGCAAACAAAATGAACCTTTAAAAGCTAATGACTTAAGGGTGATTTTACAGACATATAAAGTATGTTAGGGGCTTACACTATTTGTCATTAACACATATTTTGAAAGCTCGGCTAATATAATGTGACACAAAATTAGTCAAACACAATTCATGCAATATTGTTTAATTTTACTCCTCATTTAACTTGGTTTTAAGCAAAATCATTATGTCACATGATAACGTTCACTTGAACAAGAAATATTTTATAATGGTGTCTGCGTTTCGAAATGAGTTATTAGGAGCTACATGCTGAACACATTCTTAACTATGAAAACTATAAAGCTAATAGCTTCATCATATTTTGACAACATCTACATACTTTATGCATTATTTACAAGAAAGATATAAAATGAAACTACTGAATATCTTGCACCATACTTCACAGTCATAGTTAACTGGTTAAAAATAAAACACATTTATCTTCTGCCGGCTCTAGATTTGCATAGGGATATTTGCATACCATGTTGCAATGTGCTCTTAATGTAAAATTTAACCTTTGTACTTTCCCTCTGATGTGGAAGGTATACTCATTAAGTTAAAAATAATGGTAAAAATAAGTCTGCTGGTGATATACTTTCCATGAATGATTCCCCTGAGTGGTGAGGAAAGGTAAAATGTGGGTGGGAAAATGTTTAATTGAATTAACTCCTCATTTCCTATATTTTTATTTCAAATTTCACCAGCAGAGCAATTGGAGTGGTATTTGTCAAACACACCGGTTCTACCTTTAGTGCTGGGGCTCTTAATGCCCTTTCATCCTGCGTGAGGAGGTGCATTTCTACGTGCAGATGGAGGCCTAAATCACAGAATCATGGAATATCCTGAGTTGGAAGGAACCCACCAGGATTTCCAGTCCAACCCCTGGCCCTGCACAGACACCCCAAAACCCCACCCTAGGCATCCCTGGCAGTGATGTCCAAACTGTCCTGGAGCTCTGGCAGCCTCAGGGCCGTGCCCATTCCCTGGGGAGCCTGGGCAGTGCCAGCACCCTCTGGGAGAAGCTTTCCCTGATGTCCAACCAAGACCTCCCCTGACACCTTTTAATTGCAAATCCAATTGCTGACTGTCAGCACTCCAAAAGCACCTTTCCAAAAGGAAAGGGTTCGTTGGAGTTGAAGCTTGAGACAGAGTTTACACCTCTCGAACTTGCTCCACTTCTCTACAACACTTAAGTCCATAATGCCACTTTCTCCCCTCCAGAGTTACTTCTAAATAACTCCTAAAAGAAACAAAACTTCTAAAAGGAACCTAAACTCCTAAAAGGAACAACCCTATTTTTGGCTGCTCCTCATTTAGGTGATGTTTTAGAGTGAGAATGTCACCTTTTTGTATGCAAAGTGTACCAGTATCAGTGACCAGCAGAGCCTATGACCCACCAGAGCTTTGTTTCATACTCAGAGAAAATACAGATGAATCTGCTGAACGCTACACAGCAGCTCTGCCACTCAATGGCTCCCAAGCAATTAATGGCCACACCTTCTATTTTGCTTTGCAAAAAATTCATGTGAGCACCTCCCTGCAATGCTGCTTCTGTTACCTGCTGCTGGTTCCTTCTCTATCCCAAAAGAAAACCCTTTTGTGTGAAGGAATTCTGCACGAGTTGCTTATGCGCGGTAATTGGCCCATTATTTTTTCCCTTTTTAGGGCAGATCTCACATTGGCGTTTCTGTGCACTGACCCACCAACGACCTCCGCCGTTGACCTCAAAGGACTACTTTCTCTTTTGGTAAGAGATAATTCAGTCTCCCTGGTCTGCCTCCTGGGCACAGTCAAAATTATGTGTGGTGATTCTGCGGTGTGGGCTCCTGTCTGCTAAGGACTGAGCTAACACCGCGACATGCAATTAATTCAGGACCTCAGGATGGCCTTGAACGGTCCCTCCTCTACAGGGATTGGCTCCCACCACACCACCCTCTCCCCACAGAGCCCTCACCTCTAATAAACACGAGCAGGAGCATTCAGAGGATATGTAAATGCATTAATTTTTTATAAAACCAGTTAGTGAGCACCCAGTACTCGCGGTCAGGACTGTAGCCCAGACGGGGGGCAGCGATGCTTTGCCGCTGCTGCAAGGAGGAATGGAGAGCCCCAGAAAGTTTTAACTAAATAGCAATAGGCTAAATTTCCAGCCAGGAGCAGGGCAGGAATTCAGGATTGGAGTTCTACTTGTTTACTGCCTCATCTGGCCCTGGCGGTGATGGTTCTTGTAAAGATCCTCAGCGAGGTAAATAAAAGCGCGGAGCCCCAACAACGGGCTGTTATTGCAGCAGCGAGCGGAGGTGTACAGAGCAGGAAATAACTCTCCCAGGGATAAATTACATGTGATGAGGGCCAAAAGAATACAGCTCCTATTTCAGGAAGTCTTCCAGGCAAAAGCAGAGATTTGGCAGTTTTAGCGTTCCTTTCAAGACAATACACGTACACCAAAAACATTACTCTTCACAGAGTACCCCAGAGGCCTTTCCAATCATCTGGATGCTCGCAGTTATTCCATTCCCTCAAATTCAACACAGATCTTCTTTATTAATTTTAATTTGTCATCAATAACCTGACAGGCTCTCTTTCGGCAAGAAATACTGTATTAACTGTTTCACTCACTGTGGCAGCTATTAAAAATGTGATAATGATTAGCAGTAATGAGGTCAAATAGAATAATGTGAGTATAAGTTGCTACCAGCGAAATATATAACACAAGAGGATTTATTATGTTCACTTGCTGAAATGTAATTTAAAAACAGGATATTACCACCTGCTATGCTGGCTCATAGGGTTATCCAGATCATTTAAGCATTTCCTGCTAATATGTTTATTTGCTTCTGGCAGATATTACCACTACTGTATTTCAAATAACTACACTTAAAACAAAGTTAATTGTTCCTATCTCCTTAATATAAATATGATTATGTAAAGCGATGATTAGATGACTAGCTGGTAAACAGAATTATTTGAGCATCAGTATCAGTTAGGATAAAAATGGTGCAGGAACGTTGAGAGTTGTGGGCAATAAATCAGCTCTGGAAAAAGCAGATCTTCAGTAAAGAAACTTTGCGTAGGTGCTAAGGGGAGGTGAGGAAGGGCTGTGCTTTAAATATCAGAGCAAATAAATTGAAATATTAGAACTTTATCAATACAAAATCTGGTAGATATAGTCATTATCCTGTATTCTCTTAAAAAGATTTTGAATCTGGACTACTTTGTATTACTTTTGTTCATCTAAATAGAATAATCTTCAGTTTTCACTGCAGCAATACAGAGCAATTTGATGGAACTGCAGGTCTGCTTGATCTGCAAAAGCTTTTTCAGATGGGGAAGATAAAGGTTTAATACAACGACAAAAACAAAAAAGCTCATTCTCATCTGTTGAGCTTTAATTTTGAGCAAAGATTACAGAGTTAGGCCAAATTCTGCTTCTGCTTACACAGCTTGAAATCCCCTGAATTAAGCCAGAATTCAGCCTTAAACCTGTGAGATGTAAAGCACGACTTAACCTTCATTGCTGGAACTCCTGCTCCCTGGGAGGATGGGCTGGGGGTGCTCAAGTCCTGCTGGAGGAAGGAGACAACAAGAGGATTACTTTTTTTTGGGTATAAGTGAAAGCTGTGCAGCATTCCCAGTTAATTCCTCGATGATCAGGAAGGAGGGACATGATTTTTGGAAAATTTTAGTCAGCAGTTTGACATTGAGCTTTGTTTGTCTTTCTTGCATTTGGCTTTTCAATATAATTTGTCATGTAAGTAATAAAACAGGGACAGAAGAGCAAAAGCAGTGGTGTAAAGAAGTTGTCAAGAATGTCCTGAAGTTTTGTCAGGGGGACGTTTTGGTTGGATTTAGGTTAAGGTTCTTCCCCCAGAGGGTGCTGGCACTGCCCAGGCTCCTCAGGAATGGGCACAGCCCCGAGGCTGCCAGAGCTCCAGGAGAGTTTGGACAGCGCTGCCACGAATGCCCAGGGTGGATTTTGGGGGGTCTCTGCAGGGCCAGGGGCTGGACTCAATAATCCCAATGGGTGCTTTCCAACTCAGAATATTCCACAATTCTATAGGAAGAGAGGATGTCACAAGTCAAGGCAAAATACACAATCACAAATAGACATTTTAGAATATGCATTTATACTTATTTATTCTATTTAAACAGGGTTTTTTTTAATCTGCCGTGTTGTTTCATGTTATCTCACATACACCTGTTGAACAAATCCATATATAAAGTGGGATTTCCTGAGATTTACATAACCTTTACTTTTTAAAAAGCTGGCTTCAATGGATAGTGGTTTTTTCCCAGCAAAGGAAGAGCAGCCTGGAGTTTGAAGGCAACTCTGAATGTGAAGCCCTGAGCTGTGATTAATTCTAATAAAGACTTTCCCTACCTGCATCTTTCCAACCACAACCAACAATGCTACTCTTCATCTTCATTGAATAAACAAGACATGTAAAAATTATACATGAGACATTATATTTTTGTTTTGATAACATAACAGTGCAAAAGAAGTGAACTAGGAATATTGGGATAAAGTTCCTCCCACAGCATGGGAGCTTGCTCTGCCTTTTTCAGCATCTTCTTCCCAAGTCCAGCACTGAAATTATGAGTGCTCTGAGTGACACTGGGATCAGTGGAAGCCCTAGAAACCATAATTTCTGCTCCTAGCAGGATTTTTTCCATGCAATAAAAATGAAATTTCCCCCAATATGGGATTTGTGCCCTGTGACTAATGCAGAGGGTGAAAGCCAACGAAGAGAGCTTCAGCTGGCATCCACAGCTAATTATTGGCTGGAGTAATTGGGCTTTGGAAGACTCTGCCCATACAAAGTCAGCATTAAGAGATGAGGCTCAAGCTGGCACTGCCTCATCCCTGAGTTTGGTTTTGTGCTTCTCAGGAAAAGAAGGAAAAGGGGGAACTTTGCATTAAGAAAAAATAAAAAGAGTTTGAGGAAATTAAGAAAAATTAGAAGAGTGAGAAGGAGTGAGATGGCTGAGGGCTGTTCCAAAGCTGAGTGATTGATAACACAGCCTGGGCAAGGGCAGAGGGGCAAACCAGGCGCTGGCTCCTCAGCACCCCACGTGCCAGATGTCAGAAGGGCAATTCCAGGAGCTTTCCCTTCTCCTGGCAAACCCAATCTCATGGAGAGAGGCCTTTGGGGGCCTCCAGCCTCCCATATCCATGCCCAGGTTCCCTCCAGCCCTCCGTGCTCCCGCTGCTCGTGCGACGTTCCCCCACCGCTGGCTTTACATCTCAGCTAAATTTGAATTGATGATGGGTACAGTGTTTGTAATCCTACATCAAGCAGCGCTTGTGTCTGGCATTTATTTGTCCTGTTGCTTTGGCAGCTTCTTCCAGAGGCTCCTCTCATCTGACATGTCAGGTCTACAATCAAAGAGGAATAGTGAATTCACTTTTACAGTTAGGCAAGCTGAATGCTATTACCCATGTATTTGTCACCAACCTGCAGATCCCAGCCTCTAATCTGCCATCTGGATGGATGCTACAAAGTTAAGAGCCAGGGACATGCATTTCTCAGTAACTACCTGCTGTCAGCTATTATTTTAAGGATCCTGTGATTTTCTTTTATTTTGACTAGAAAAAACAAGGCAGCTGCAGTAATAAAAAGGCATATCAACTAGTCACTTCCTGGCAGATTTGTCACTGGTGTGGATACAGCAGTGGTATTTTTTGTTAGCAAATGTATACAGTGGAATATAGTATTGTAAATCTGTAGTGCGTTCTTCACAAAGGGAGAAAAAAAAATCTCTTTTTAGAACCTTGTATACTAGTCAACAAAATAAAAAATGAAAACGTATTTGCTCTCACCTTATTGTGCACATGTATTATATTTTTCTTTTACAATATTGTCCATTGTGTGCAACAGACTTTGTAAATATCGTATTTGGGTTTAAAAATTTCCATTGTCCTCCCGTCGTGGCGGCTGCATCCTCACTCACTGCCCAAGTCCTGGGCTGTAAATATTTGCTGAGAAGAATCACAGGTTTTCTGTTTGGAGAATCTGGAGAATAAGATTAACTTTTCAATTAACAATTGAACAATTAACAATTTTCAAATTAATTTATTCTAATAATGCTTTGAAAAAACACGGGCGAGAAATGCAGTGATGGAAAAGTATCCTGGACCAAATTAATCCCCTGTGTGACTCTATTTCAGTCAACATAGCTATATCAGGATAAAATTATAATTAATTGTTATTAATACGAGCATGAAGAAATTGATGAGAATAGTCTAAGAGTGAAAAAATATATACCCAGTTCAGGTCCTGTGCTTCTACATGAGAACAAATTGTTCTACTTTCAAACTGCCATTTATCATCGTTTTGGATGATAAAGGGATTGTTCTGCTTTTGCATTTCATTTCTTAGAAGTTCTTTGATAAAGATCCTGTTTGCAGCTCTCAGTCTATGGCTGGATTAAGAGTCAAAGCACTTCTCATGATTTTTTCAGGATGTGGGAACCCAATTCCAGGGTCCTGGGGTGTCCCTGGCTGATGGGACATCCCCACATTGCTGCTGGTGTATAAAGCCAACATCCCACACACAGCTCATGACAACCCATCCCACCCAGAGCTTTGTGCCCCTGGGTTTGCAGAGCAAATGGTGCTTTGGCCCTAAACCCAGGAATCCTGCAGCTCATTTGGAGAAAAGAAGTCTCCAGGCATTGTGGCCTTCCAGTGCTTGAAGGTGGATTACAAAAAGGAGCTGAGTGACTCTTTAGGTGGGCAGATAGTGACAGGACACAGTCAATGTGCCAACTGAGCCATGCACAGCTAATCCATTTAAGCCAGATTTTTCCCTATCCTGAGTTTTTCCTGAAACTTTTTTTTCGTCTGATGAGTATTAAGTTCCAGAGAGTCCCAGCTAAGGGAGGATGAGGATGTGGGGACTCGCAGGGACCCTCATTCATCATTGCTGTGACCTTCATTGGGCTGTTGGTGGGTTCAAAACCTACTTATGGATTAGTTGAGGCCAACTTTCACTTCCTGGTGCTCTTTTTCTTCCTGCAGAGAGGCTTTTTGAAGAGCTAAAGTGAAGGAACTGATCTCTCACTTACGGCTGATGAGTTCTCACTAATGATCAGAGAGCACTGCCTACTTGGGGATTTGGTTTTGGTAAACATGCACAATTTAGATGTTTATTCAAAACATCCAAATCTCATCAGTCTCTGAGATAGTTCTGACAGCTGCAAAAAAGTGGACAAATTGTTGATGGTTGAGGAGCAATCAGAGTGTAGAGTGTTTAATGAATTAAGTTTTAATGGTCCTTTCAGATGATTCAGAGCCACCTGGCTCAGATCTCAGTCAGCACATGGCATTATCTGCTTGCTGCTACTCTTGCCCTCTTTGTCTTCTTCCATTTCACTGCCTTTGTCTTGTTCTCAATCAGACAACAGGGGCTCAAGGGCTGGTGCCACCACTGGTGTCATCCTGGGTGACTCTGGCACTTCTGACACAAATTACAAGAGACCCTCAAAGAAACAACCCTTGGGAAGAGGTGTTGTTGTGTTCCCAAAGCCTGAGACAGGGATAATGACAAGGATTTTAGGATATTCCTTGTGCTTACATTTACATATCATAATCAGTGAAAATAACCTGAATAATTAAATGCAATCAGGGTTTGCTTGGAGCTCCATCCAGCCTGGCCTTCAGCCCTTCCAGGGATGGGGCAGCCACAGCTTCTCTGAGCAACCTCTGCCAGGGCCTCACCACCCTTTTTAAAAATTTAAAATCCCTAACTAAAAAATTCTTAATCTAAAACTCCTAATTTAATTCCTAATTTAAAAACTAAGGATTTCCCCCCCCAATATGTAATTTAAACCTACTCTCTGTCCCTTTGAGTCCATTTCCCCTCATCCTCACACAAGATGCTCACTGGTTGGAAGACCAACCTCCACTGTTAACACAGCTCAGGATAAGCAAATTTCCACTCAAAATGCCTAATTAGGTTATTCCCACATCATCATCCTACATCTCACCCATCCCTGTGGGCACTGCAGGAGCAGCTCCACCTTGGCACCAATAAAAGGAAAAGCCCCATTTCTTTCTCTTACTCTCATTCAAGTCACAAGTGACTCTCCAACTATATTTCAGCAACTAAATGAAAAATAAGGTTTAAAGTGAATTCTGATAGCAATAGGATTAGAGCTGAAGCACCCAGAGAACTATGTAAACATTGCTGGGAGTATCTGTAAATCCGAGTGCTCTGTAAGTCAATCTTCACTCGAACGGGCTCAGGTCAGGTGCAGTTACAATGAACTCAAGCTGGAAGTCTTGTCAGACTGACAGACCTGAGTGCAGTGGATTTGTGTCCGTGTAACTGCAGCCAAATGTTGTCCCCTCAGCTCTCAGCATTCCTGCAGTGTGTGGGCTCACAGAGATGGTCAAATGCACTCAAAAAGTGCCTTCAACAGAAAACATCTGTTCTACAGAAGGAGCATTTTCTCCTCTTTGCCTTAACAGTTTTCACTGTGTGGAGAAAAAACAAAAGGGTCTTTTCATATTGTAAAATTTCTTGGAAAAGCCTCCATTGCTCCTAATTCATAGAATTTTGGAGTATTTTTTCAGAAAAGTATAGAATCATGTTTTCAAATAATATCTATTTTTAATCTTAGTTTGACTGCCTTGGGAGCAGGCAGTTTGAGACCTCTCACCCCCCATAAATACCATGTGGAGCACTAGAGGGGCAGCTCAGGAGCTCTTTGCTGGAAGGATCAGGTCTGAGCAGAGTTTTTGGTAAAACATTTGAGTCAGCAAAGTTCCTGGTGGGTCACATCACAGAATTGATATTTAGGGGTGAACGAGAGGATGCATCAGGGGAGGGGATCATGGTTTATGGTTGGCCTCAATGACCTTCCAGGACTTTTCCAACCTCAGTGATTCTGCTGGATTCATCTTTCTACTGAGGCCCATCCACCCTGAGAAGAAGAGAGGGATGGGCAGCACCTGCATTTACCAACTGCCAAAATCACTTGGTGGTTCACAGAGGGGTTCGGTCCTGTCCATGAGTCTTTCCCAAGTGCCCTGGGCTCATTCCAGGCAGGAGAAGAGCAATCTGAATGCCTTATTTATTCTTTGCAGAGCTGTCAAAAGATCATTCCTTCAGAGGGGGCGTGAGGGTTCAACTCCTTGCATGGGAAGTTAATCTTTGATACGAGAGAAAACGCAGGATTCGTTGGTAGAAAATTCTACTAATAGATTAAAGGACTCTCCTGCAACCTTTTAAGGTTATTTATTAGTAATTTATTAATCCAGTTGGAACAAAACCGACTGTTGTTTTCAGAATTCATTTTTCAGGCTGCAGCCTCACACCAGATGACACTCGGGCGCCGGCTCTTGGGGAAAACACATCAAACCCTGCTTCATAATTTATGTAATGACATATACTTGGACACTGATTAGCTACCTTATCAGCCCTGTAATAAAGGAAGCATAACCCCTAGTTTATCATTCATTTATCTGAAGTCATTTTGAATAATATCACAAGATTGTAATGCAATCATTATGCTGTACAGCATGTGTGGGCCAGTACACTACACTGGCAGTGTCAGAGGACTGTCAGAGTTCATACTACTTAATTTGCTCACTTCTTACACATTTATGAAATTGGAGTCAACAGTCTGGTGGAGCAGGGATATTCCAGGCAAGAGACTTCCACAAATTGTTAACAGGGTGTTCCATGGGAGGGTGAAGAAGCATGAGGCAAGGTGAAAACAGGATTTTTGGTTGAATTTAACGGGTGGGTTGAACATCCTCCATCCAAAGCACTCGCTGGCTTTGCTGACACTTTGTCTGCAAGGGAAAAAGTTTTCCTTTAGGCATCTTAAAATCCTCTGCAATTCAAAGGGGTTTCCTCACTGTCTTCAAGCTGGGAGAACTCCTGAGTTGTTAACGGAGCTCACAGTGAGATCCACAGGCTGAATAAACACCTGGGTCCTGCATCCCCTCAGCTCTGGGAGGGCAGAAGGCACTTGAGAGGGATGTTGGAAACCCAAGTGCAGCTCCATCCTTCTTCCCAGGGCTGCTTGGGGGTTTATAGCCAGCTTTCACAATATTTTACATTCCTGTTTGGGGGTCTGAGCTTTTGGGAATGCTGTTCATTCAGGGGCTTGGCTTTCTACCTGTTTCTAGACTTTGTGATCCAGGAGAAAACTTTGGACACAGCAACTGGTTCAGTCTGAAAGAATTGGGAAAAACCCCACTGTATTTACTATATGTTTATGCTGTTTTCATGGAATTCAGCACTCAGCTCCCCATTTTTTGAGTGCCTGAGGTGCACAACTGGAAGTCTACAGCAAAACCCAGCAAGCCTCACCCAGAACACGGGGCAGAAGTGAAACACAGCAAAGACATCTCACTACCTGCTCCTCACCCGGGCTGTCACCCACCTCTCAAACCTTAATTTCATGGATCTGGCAGGGTTAACACCAGGTTAGCACCCTCGGATGAGAAATGGAGGATTTGGGGGATTTCCAGTGGCCTGGGCAGTGCCGTGGCAGAGCCGCAGCCCTGACAGATGAGAGGGGCTGATGGATGGAAGAGCTGGTGACAAGCTGCACTGGGATAATGATTGCTGGGCAGCAGGAGCCATTAGGGTGTCATGGAAAACCCCCAAGATTAATGAACAGCGCGAGTTGGATAAGTAATGAAAAAAGGGAAAGGATGGGAAGAGTAGCATAATGTTTATTTTAAGATAGTTAATCAAAAGAAGAGAATAATTAAAGCTGCCGTTCTTTCCTGACGTGAGTTTAGGGAAATTATAACTGCAAAAAAATTAAATAGAAATAAAATATAGAGCTGAGTTTCAGTGTCCCAGTGGGAAGAGTGGAAGGACCTCTCCAGACAGCCCCAGCAGGGAGAGGGGATGGATGACATGAGAGTCTTTTCCTTCTGTGATTGCCAAACATTCCCTGCTCCATGCCTCCCATATAAATAATCATTTCAGCATTAGAGATTAAATGTTTACTGTAAAAACAATTAAATTTGTTTCTAGCACTTTTTAATGCACAGCAGTAAAATCAGATCATTTAATCATCAATCCTGCATCCAACGTTTATTCCCTAGAAATGCAATTCCAGTCACAATTTTATTTCTATCAGAATAAAAATATATTCCCCAGACTTCACCGCAGAAGCTCTTCAGTAAATTTTGGCACGTGGGTTCAAAGTTGATGGAAAAAGGAGGGATGCTCAGCAAATTATCTCTGGGTGTAGAAGAGGGGACGGGTCAGTGGGGGAGAGGGGATGACCAGGCCTTGCAGGGCCCTTCCAGGCTGTGATTCCTGCAGGGATCACACTCATGAAGATCAAATGGTGTTAAATGACTGGGCTTGCATCAATCCCAGACTGAAGCAGATGAAGCAAAAAAATTAAAGGAGTGTGTGACGGCCTGCACAGCTGGAATAGTGACAGAACCACAGGAAAAATGGGAATAAACTTGGAATAGGGATCGTCAGCTGGTGCATAAAACAAGCCAGGCCCCTCTGAAAGACTGGAAATTTAAATATGAATGAAACTTAGGAAATTCTGCTTCAATTAAAAAAAAATCTTAATAATCCAAGAAATAATTCACACTTAAAACAGCTTTTGTTGGATTCTGGAAATAACAAAACAGTGAAATAAAAATGAACAAAGGGCAGTAAAATGTGCAAAGATGTCATAATATCATTTAAAATACTGCAAAACCTCACATCACTTCAATTTAAAAATAAAACACATCGAATTATAATGAAATCTGGAGGGGTTTTCAAACTTCAAAGCAGAAAGGGCAGGCAAAATGAAAAAAAAAAAAATCCCTTCTCATTTTCTAGTTTTATACCATAGTAAAGTTTTCCTTCCTAAAATAAGAAAGTCATTGACCATTTCTGCCATAGAAAGGAGCCAGGAATATCTGATACCACTTCTGGACTTTCTGGTGCCACAATTACTTTGTTTAAAATATTGTATGAAATGAACTTTGTTCCAGCCTCTGTCCAATCTGGGTGTGTAACTGGACATTTATTCCCTGAAGGCACAACAATAAAGCAGAAAAACTTGGTTTGGATGGTTAAAAATTTCAAAGGCCTGCTCAAACACAGGTAAATAAATTGGAAAATATTATGAATATTTCTCTCTCGACTTTTCCATGTTATCACTCATGAAGCACTTCAATAACAGCCTCCTTTTTTTCTGGGGATATTTGCAAAAAGCCATTTGTCAAACATTTCTCCATGGCTGTGTTTGCTACATTGCAAAATAAATAATGTAATCTGTGATGTAACTGCAGAAAGATGCAGAATTTATAAGATGTGATCCCGGCAAGGAACAGATATTAGACCACATAGTTTCAACATTTTTTTCCAGAGGTCTTTGGGAATGTTGTCAATACTTCCTGAGAGATGCAAGGGCTGCCAAGTACATCTGCCTGCAAATTGTGCTTCCACCACCTTTACCAGTCAAATCCAGGGGAAGTCTGAGGAACGTGATGCAACTTCAGATATAATTTCTGCCACATGTCCCACCTGCACATAAATAGCAAATTCTGGTGTTGCCCAGCCTTGGATGGAGAGCTCTGAGAAGGAATTAATGTGTTCAGGTACCTTCATCACCTCCAGCTTGTGCCCAGTGCAGGATGATCCCCCCCCCATTTCCCTCCCCACTATTCCAGAATCATCTTTGCAAAAGAACTGGGGCCTCCTCGTCCTTCTGCTCCCTCCCTGGGCTCTGATTGCTTCTCTTCTCCCCCATACATTCTCCCTTTTTTAAAATTTAAACTGGATTTTTATTTCTAATTGTCACTGGTGTTGAGCCCCCGTGTTTTCCAATGGAATATAAACCAGAATCACAGAATCCTGGAATGGTTTGGGTTGGAGGGGACCCCAAATCCCATCCATTCCCACTCCTCCCATGGCAGGGACACCTTCCCCTGTCCCAGGTGCTCCAGCCCCAGTGTCCAGCCTGGCCCTGGGCACTGCCAGGGATCCAGGGGCAGCCACAGCTGCTGTCTCCAAAAATTATCCCAAGGTAAATGCAGCACAAAGCCCAACCTGTCAGTCGGAGCTGGAAACCACCCCTAAGGTTAATAAAGGAATGTAGGTCAGAATTGGACACTCAGCTCCACTAATGTGAGAGGAAGCTGCTTCCCAGTCCTTATCCACGCAAACCAGTTCATCCAAACATCCCCTGACAGTGTGTTCTACTGAAAAACCTCTTTTTTTATATATATATATACCATGATGAGATCTAGTTCCATTCTAAAAATAGATCTCATCATTTATGCTCATATAAAATTTTTCCTTCCTAACATCCTGCACCAAGCAACTGTCGGTCACCAGACAGAACCCTCTCTCCCAGCAGCTCTATTTTCCAGCAGCTGCTCAGGTGGTAAAAAACCCCATCCTTACTCTGTTGACTTTAATTTACAATTGCTCATTTACCTTAAGTGACACCCATAATGCTTCTCCCCGTGAGCCTGATGTGCTCCTGCTTAAATGGTGAAAGCAGGGAATAGGTTTGGAAGTGGACATGGAAGCACAGCTGATAATTAAGGTTAGAACCAGAATTAGCCTGTTATTTACTACCAGTGATTTTAACACCTGTTCTATGCAGTGCTGCAGCTGCAGATCCAGACAGAAGCTGCATTACAAGGGCATCCTGTTGGCTGAGGGTGTATTTACTCCTTGGTAGGGCTCTTTGAACCAGGAATCTTTCTCCAACCCCCCAAAAATGCTCCCAAGCAGCCTGAACTGCAGACAGCTTTATCCTACCTGCACCAGCACGCTGTGAAAAGCACTTACATCGTGCTACATCTATCACATAATTAATCCCAACATTACTGCACGAAATCTCATGTGAGATAATATTTTCCAGAAATGTTATGCTACAAAAAGGTCAAATATCATATAATTTTTTCTGCTGGATCCTCCTTTGAGCCATGTTTACCCTAAGATATTAGGTTCCAGAAGGTAAAAAAGAACAATAACATTTGATAGTCCAATCAATAGAATGGGAGTGGACTGGGTGCCCAGTCACAGCCTGGTGGTTGCACAGGCTGGAGGAGTCAGGGGACATCCAGATGGGCTCCTGCAGATCCTTACACATTGTGGACACAAGAATCTGTTGTATCTCCTATATTATTAATATTCATATCCATATTCATATTCGGTTTTATTTTTTATTTATTTTTATTTTATTTTATTTTGATTTTGATTTTTGTTTATTTATATTTAAATATTTGTAAGCTGTTTCCCAGCAGACCAGCCTAAAGTTGGGACACTGTCACTGGACTCTTTGCTCACAGACAGGGATGCCACCCAAGAAGAAATTCAGCACTGGAGTAGCAGAGGAGGAAAATATTCTTAAGAGATGTCACTCTTTCAGTCTCATCTTTAAATCCATAGGAAGAAATAACTTCAGGCTGCACAGTATTTGGAGTTGTTTCCTGTTCCAAACCAGTCCAAAACTGCTGTACAAAGGTCCTCTGCTTTTAATAGCCAGTCCAAGGCCAGGCTGGACACTGGGGCTTGGAGCAATCTGGGACAGTGGGAGGTGTCCCTGCCATGGCAGGGGTGGAACTGGATGGGATTTAAGGTTCCTTCCCACCCAAACAATTCTGGGATTGTATAATTCCAGAAGCTCTTCAGTAAATTATAATTGTGAAATTTATCTAAATTACTCATTTTCCCTCTCTGGGGAACCTGTGCAGAGCAATTCCTTTTGCTGGGAACCTTCAAACCATGGGCTCAATCAACCATTCCCATTCACTTCTCCATGAAAACAAGAAACAAATCACCTGCATGTCCCTTTGATGCACCTCCACGACTTCCACAAACCCATACACCCATGGATTTACATGTTATTAAAAACTGCCGTGCTCTTTGTGAACATCAGGAGGGAGCTAAGGCTGGCAGCAGGTGAGGCAGCAATTCCTGATCCCATCCCAGGTAGGAAAATGCACTGGAACCACAACCATGGACATCTGCTCTGGGTTGGCTGTGGCACACTCCCTCCTCCAGGGACAGGGATCCTTCCCTGTCCTCCCAAGGATTCTGCTCTGGACAGGAAACTGAGCCAAATATGGGCCTGGGTTTTATTTTAAATTTATTTCCCAGATCTGATGGAGAGATCCGGAAAGCAGAGGGAGAGAATCGTTGTGGCCTCTCGTCAGCGACAGGCGGGATCTGGAATAAAACTCTGCCTTGCTTCTGTGGGAAGATTAAAGTGTTTTGGAAGCCTGAGAAAATGTCCCTTTCATTTCAGTATTGATTGGTCTTTATTGAACACACACACTTCTGCTAACGCTGCCTTTGGTGGGTTTTCTTTGGGTTTGTTCAGTTTTTACTTCTTTCAAGACTTCAAGTGCTTTTGACAGTAATTTTCCCTTTGCTTAACTCAATCAGCTATTGATAAATCCAACCCGAGATGCTGAGTCCTTAAAAAGAACCTGTGGTTTTTTTCTCTATTCTTTAAAAAGTACCACTGCCCGTATTTACTGTGAACCATCTGTTACACGTCTAATTAAAATATATTTGTAATGAGCTTATTAGTGCACAGAATATGTCCTGAACAGGATGTCAGTCAAGAACCGATTGTTTGGAGAGATAAGATACCTTAAACTTCTATTAGTGTAACAAAACCATGCGCTGGTATTTTCATCCTGTATAAAAGCAAATTCCAAGAGGGCAGGAATTCACACACTTTTTGTAATAATTTCCTCTTCAAATGTGTGGCTGTTCCTTTCTAATATAGAGTCAGATGGCCTCTTATAATTGCAGTATCAAATCTTTGCCTCAGTTTTCAACTGCAGGTGATTTCAAATGATTAAAGATGCACAACAGGGAATAAACAAAAATGCTTACATGCAATTATTTTTAATTAGTATTTGGCTATAAAGTGTGTGCCTTCATAAAAAAGTCTGTTATTCACATAAACATCTGTTACCATACACACAAGGAAACACACTGTAAGTCTGTCATCACATCACCAAAACAGAATATACTAAGGAAGGCTGGACAGGAAAGCCAACACTTTGAGTTTTTAAACAAAAGATATAAGCATAACTGCCAAAACAGACACTGCACCACACCTTTCAATTAGCGCAGCTCACAATCAAAGGAAGAGCTATTACCAATGGAATTATACTTGAAAATGTTAAAATAGATGGAATTATTCTTTGAAAACAATGGAATCTGTAAGCACAAGACGATTTCAAACTCTTTACTAATTTTGCACCAGCGAACATAATCAAAACGCTTCCTGTTTGCACAGTATCTCTGGGTACTCTTCTGACAACTTTTTTAAATCTTATTTTTGTTCGTTATTTAAGCCCTCTCAGAAAAAAAAAAACAAAAAAAAAACAACAAACCCACCACCAAACCCCTGCTGTGGCATTTGCCCATAAATAACCCTGCACTGCTCCGTTCTGGCCTCATTTTGCAGACTCAGGGACGCTGACATATTTTAAGCAAGCGTGCGACAAACAGCGAAGTAAGAGAGATATACAGAGCGGTATAAATTAATACCACCATAATTGATAGGTGGAGATAAGGTTGCTCTGCGGAATGCTGAGAATAAAATGAAGAGGAGGTGTGAGAGCACCTTGCACATGAATTACTGAATCGGTGGGAATTGCTGCGAGGAAGCTCTTGGAAACACCTCCAGCAGCCAAACTTAACACCTTACCTCCACCAGCAGAGAAACCCACAGCTTTAACCACCAAATAACACAGCTCGGTTTGCATGGAAATAAAACCAATCCTTTAATTAAAAAGTGCACGTGAGGGGTTCTGCCCTGTGCGCCTTGGCGTTACCTGCAGCCAGAGAGGAAAAATTCCTGCTCCTCAGTTGTGGCTCTGCTGGGACCAATAACCAACCCCGGCAGCAGAGCCACCCTGGGGGTGCTGCTGGTCAGGAACAGGGATGGAGACTCCACCTGTGATCCTGCCCCAGCCCCTGACCCTTTAACTGTGCACACAAATCTTCCTGCACATCCTGAGAGAGCTCGGGTGCTTTAAAATCCTTCCTTCACCAGCTCTTGATGAGCGTCCTCTGGGCCCAGCCTCCTCCTCAGACCAGCTCCTCTTGGCCCAGAGAGAAGTCAAAAGTGCCCTCAGAGTTTCTAATGGCAAAGATGACCCTCTGCAAGGAAGCAGATCCGAATCTTTTCCAGCTCCCGTTGATTTACAGGCCTTCTCCTGCACATCAGCATTTCATATATCTTCCCAAGTGTCAGAAATATGAAAGCCATACATTACACGCAAAGAATGGCCCAGTTCATTACTATCATTTTATTTATTTAACAAATACGGTATTTAATCAGAAGGAACTGACAGCTGCAATTGTTTATTGCAATCATACAACACGGCAATAAATAAACATTGCACATTAAGTAGAAGGTAGAAGGATCACTGGAAACATCCCGGATAAAAAATCCTTCCTCAGAATTCCTCACTAAAGGACAGTATTAGTAAATCTATTGACAAAGAGCTCCAAAAAGATGAAGCAGTAAATAAAACACGTGAGAGCAGACAAGGTAGGTTTGGCTTTTAGACAAGCAAATTAATTTCTGGGTTGACTCCAGAACAGAACGGCTTCCAGTTGGCTCTGGACTAGGACAGTCACATATCACACCCTCCCTCGTAAATAAAAGCAGCCCCAGGAAAGGCCGATCTGCCTTTTAGTGATCAACAATTTTCCGTAGCAGAAAATGCAAATCACCACTTCTCCAGAGCATCCATGAGATGGGCTGGGCTCCTCACTCCCAACCCTCAGCAGCTCCACTTCACCCGCTGGAGAGGGGACCCCCCCAGAGGAGCTGGACCATGCTGCACCTCACAATCCTCCACTCTTCCTTTTTCCCTTCTCTTTGATTCTGTTCTTAGCTTTGCACGTCCTGACTGATTCACAAAAAGCCAAGAAAATGTTATCTCCATTCCAAAAGCCTCAGATTTCAGGCTCCCTCCTGCTCTCTGCCAGCAGAAAGTGGGCTTTGCTTTAAGACACCTCAGCTTCCCCAACTTCAGTGAGAGTTTTGCAAGACTTAGTGGAGCAGGAGTGTCTCAATAACTGTGACAGATGGCTGGGCCTGAGAGAAGAAATAACCATTTTCCTCCTGAAATTTGCTACATTGCCATGGCAGGGAGATGCTTCCCTTCACTGCGCAGGACTCCCCAGGTTGAGAATAAAGTCAGCACTTTTCTTTATTTCTCTCCTCGCTGGCTCTTCCCTCTGGTTTAAAAGCACCTATCATCCAGCTTGGAATGTTCACTTTGAGGGAAGAAGCTTTAACTCTTTGTCCCTTAAGACAAGGCAAACTCAGAAGGAAAAGGAAAAGAGATGGATCCTGGCAGTGGCAGGCAGTGTCACCTGGGGGTGGCAGGGACCCTCTGCCAGTGGCCTGGGCAGGGACAGCCCCCAGCCTCACCACTCCCCAGGGACTGGAATTATTTCTGAATACCCAGGTCGTGCTCCTCTAAGATGTGAATAAATGTGTGGATGTGGTTCTGGGGGACAAGGTGGCCTTGGCAGGGCTGGGGATGGTTGGACTTGATGGTCTTGAAGGGGTTTTCCAACACCATGGATTCCGTGATTCTGTGGGCACATCTCAATCTGAGCCTTTAGATAAACTGAAAAATAAACTGAATTGCACTTCAAAGAGTAAAGGGACAAAAGACACAGAGATGACAGCAACCAAAAAGTGACTGACTCCTCCCTGTCAGGTGGAAAATGCAGCAATTCCTCTAATAGCTCCAGAAATTTTGGTTTCAATTAAATAAATGCCACACAGGAAATACCAAAGCAAAAATGCTCTGTTCATTCTATTATATATTATATGCTAAATAAATGCTATTTATGTGGCTTAATTTTGAAGCTTATTTTTTACATTTTTAAACTTATTTCAGAAGAAGATGATGGCAGTGACAAAAATATTAAAGTGTATCCAAGAAGGTTAAACTTCCAGCGTGGGCTGCTTGGAGGAGGTCAGTTGGAGCTTTAAAAGATGGTTTTAGTAGGAACTCGATGAATGAAGCTCTTCAAAAGCATTTCTAAGTGCTAATTAATGCAAGTCCTAGAGATAAACAAAGCAGAGAGGAGCAATTGTGCCTGCAACAATGTGAGGACTTCAAATGAGTGTCACATCTTTGAAGGAGGAATTTTAGTTCTTCACTTTATAAATTAATCTGTCTCCAGAAGCCTATTATTCCTCTAGCATACAACTTAAAAACAGGATGTATTTGGGAATTTCCCATTGAGGGAAACATGAAATAATGTGACAATACTTGTGTCTAGTACCGTGCCAAAAAAATCTCGTGTTTCTTTGTGAAGTTTAACTCAGAACCAGCTGATTCCTGGAGGCTCTCAAATGCCACTGCAACAACAACTACTCTCTAATTTCCATGACCATGGAGAAAAATTCCAACGGCAAAGCAGCCTCACAGAAGGCAAATAAAAAGAATTCAGGTTTAAGGATTTGGTGGTTTTTCCCTTAAATCTCATGACTGCAAAGCAATCAGATGGATGGGTTGGGGATGGGGGGAGGCTTTATCAACCACTTCATTAATTAAATACATCCCTTGGTTTTATTTCAAAGATTATCCAAAGATTTGCACCGAGCTACTCCAGGTGTCAGGGAATCACAGAATCCCAGGATGGTTTGGGCTGGAACCACCCAGTGCCACCCCTGCCATGGCAGGGGCACCTTCCACTGTCCCAGGAGCTCCCAGCCCCATCCAGCCTGGCTTTGGGCACTGCCAGGGATGGGAATGCAAGAGCTCAGACAAAAACAGACACAGGAGAAAGAATAAGAAGAGCACAACTTTTATTTGCCTTGGAAATACTTTGGAAAGATGGCCAATATGTGGAGGAATCATGAGGGAACATGGTAAACATCCTCCTGGAAAGTAAGGAATATTGTCACGTGGTATCCAGGCCACTGGTAGCATTGGAGAAATCTTACATGTGAGAGCTGCTCTCCTTTTCCCCTGTTATTTTAATTATTCAGAGCAACAAAGTCCTGGTTGCAGAAGTCTCTGGTTCTTTGGAATGTTGCACATTTCAAACTTTCCTCAGAACTGGGGGAATCTCAAAGATTGCCACTTTCTGTTCCATTTTTCTGACTCTGCCTAAACATTTCCCAGGTAAAACCTCAGCACATTTTATAGCCAGCACAAGATGGAGGATTTTTTTTTCTTTTCCAGCTGTCCCATCAGTATCTCTAAGCACAATTTTATTTAAATGCTGAAGCAAGAAGACTTGTCCAGCCTATTTTTTTCCTGCAGCATCCATCTCTGAGTGCCCTGATTTCCCGCTTCCTTTAGCTGGCTGGGATCCACCAGGAGATGACATCCCACCACTGCTGCCCAAAGCCATAAATTCATTCCCTGCCTGCTCAGAGGCACCCCAGTGTGTTTCATGCAATACAAACTTGTGACATCAATATTATTCTATAAACTCCTTCTTTATCTGTGTTTTCTGTTTTCCTGCAAATCCTTAATTAGCCATGCCCCTCTCCAAGCAAGCTGGATTTTTTCAGGGATAGAGACTGATCCTCCCAGTTCTCTTTGAAGAGTTCAGGCTGATTTACTGGGGAAACCACTAAATGATCACTGTGCTGAGATAATAAATCATTACCAGCCAAAAATCTCTGCTTCATTCTGGCAAACAGAAATACTTGTGTGGATGCCTAAGTGGTTCAGGAACCATCTGCACCCTGGGGGTTGTGTTTGCTCCGTCTCAGACAGAAAGGGATTGGGAAATGTTTGGTAATTTCCTCACTCTGCTGTTACACACCACACTCACCTGCAGCTGCTACTCAGAGCAGAATTAGTGTTTACAATTTTACTGATGTGAGGTTTTTTTTCTAGTTTTAACCCTTTTCTAGATCATTTTCCACACAACCTGCAGTGGCTACGTGTCTCACTCTCAAAATTTCCCCTTCATTTTTGTTCTTTGAGGCTTCCAGGTTCCCTGTTGTCAGGTTTCACATAGCCCTGTTACAGCTGTGAATATTTTCTCTGCAGAGCTGAGGTGAACGTGGTGGAAAGTACTCCATGGCTACTGAGGAGCTTCTTCTTGTGGAGAAGAGATCCATGGATTTCACCCCTCTCCACTGGCACAGGCTAGAAATAAATATGCTTTTAGCCACCCCATTTGTGCCTCAACCTTTCAGCACCCTTGCCACTTATCACATTTTTCAAGGTCACCCACTAACACTGTCTCCCCAGTTGCCAAATCGATGCGAGCAACATCACACTTCCCATAAAAACAGTTCTGCTTAAATTCAAACCCCATAGAAAAAAACAAAAACAAACATTCCCTGCAACAGCTCAAATGTCTCAGGAAGAACCAAAGAACCCAGGGCATATTCCTGAAAAACAATGGATTTGCACCATTAATTGTGACTGAGCACCAGGACGGGCATTCAGGACATCCTTTAGCAACTTAGTTAAGTAAAGTGGCCATTTTTAAGCAGGGTTAGTAAGGCTGTGACTAAAGTTAAGCCAAGAGTCAAGCCCTCTGATGACTCTGTTTAGCACTGCAGGCAAATGGAAGCTGCCAGAGAAGGCACTGAGGGTTTGGAGAGACAAGGGCACTGTGATTTCATCCCAGGAAAAGTAAATACTTACACTGCAATTTAAATAATTTCCAACATTTTCTCTGCATAAGACTGATTCCCACCAGTGTTTGCAAAAGCCTTTTTATAGACTGCCTTGTATTAGATCCAACTAGCACAGATAAACCCCAGATCCTCCCAGGATTCCCAAACACCTGTAGTCCCAAGGAGTACCTTGATGTAGGATGGAACTCTTCTTTTGGGATGAGACAATGGACAATTTTGTGTCTGTCTTCAGTTGCTCCAAGGGATTATTTAGGGATTATTTACTGTTTCCTGGCTTTATGGGAAGATCTTTTTCACCTGTGAGTAGAGCAGAATTTATAGGAGGAAAATTTATTCCTACACTGGACTTTTCAAATCCCACATTGGTGTTTGTGTTACATTCCAGCTGCGTGTTTGTGTGGGCACTTCCTTCTGTGTGTTCCCACCCAAAATTCCCCTCCCAGGCAAAAGGTCCCAGAACCAGGAGGAGTCTCTGCAATGATCCAGACCTAAATCAACTGTTATTTACATAAAATAAACTTCTCCTGGATGTCAGGTTGCCAAAATGGATTATTTAGTGGAGCCTTGTTGTTACACCTCCTGGTTGTGCTGCATGCTGGTGTAAGATCCATGATGATTGCAACCCATTAGTAACTGTCACAACAGAGCTCCTGCTGCAAAGGAGGGAGACAGGGAAAAATACCTCCTACCCACGAACTGGAAATTGGATTCAGGAGACATATTCATTCTGGATTTTGAGCCTGGTTCCCTGTGTGATCGGTGGCAACTCACTCACCTGGCCTGCTCCACCCCTTCCTCCACTGAGGAGGGAAATGAATTGTGTTTTCCCTGCTCTGAAAATGTCATTTATATTCTTAGATGGAAATGGCCAAGTGCAGAGTTAGGGCTGTTCCTGCAGGATAATCCCGGGATCTGCCCCAGGAGCTGTTCACTGACACTTGGATGTCCTCAGGCCATGGAAGGCAGGAGCCCCTGTGCCAGGAAAGAAAGCCTTTAAGTAGGAGCAAGATTAACTTCCCCAGCCAGAAATGGCAGTGGGAAGGCTGGGAGCCACAGGGATAACAGCTCCAGGAGAAATTCCAGGGATTTTGGACCTGCACCACTCCAGCCCGTGGCTGTGGAAGAGCCCAAGCTGCTGCTCAGCCTGAGCTGCCCTCAAACCCAGCAACACCTCCTGCTCCACGTGCTCCTCCTCCAGCCCAAGGAGGAACAACTCACACCCAGCACAGCCCACGGAATCCAGTGCATGTTTGTCCTTTTAATTGTGCTGATAGTCTCACTTTGTACCAGAGTTCTGCACAGGAAAATTACATCCCTGAAAAATTCCGATCCCCTCTTACGGGCAGCAGCTGTTGAAATAACTGCTTTGCAATGTAATCCCCTTGTTCAATAATTCTTTGCCTTCCAACGCTGTAATTTACATTTTTGCCAAGGAATCAAACTGGTACTTAAGTATGAGAATAACTGAGGATCCTGCCTTTGTCTCCAGCCAACTGATATCCTAAGCCCTGCTATGACATTATATAAATATTCAAAAAATGCCTGTGAATACCATAATTTCTCCAGGTCTCACAAATGAGGAATTATCCAAGTAATGGATTATGAATGGAGTAGTAATGTATGGAAACATTACCCACCCAAAACATATTAGAGCTCCCAAAGACTCAACATGAAACAAAATGTGTTAGAGGTTTAACAAAATAAAGCTGTCCCCTGAGATTCAGCCTCACTAATTCCTATTAAAAAACTCCAGAAAGGTGAAAATACTTACAGATACTGTTTATTTCTAAATACTATCAGCTGAGGAGTGCAGTCGGAAAGAGGTTATTTAAAATATCTGCTTATCCAGCTACAAACTTGGCAAGTTTAAAGTGAAATCTTGAAGCTTGATAATCCAAGATTTCCAGTATGAGGTCTTTTAGTGCCTTTTCCTCACCAAGCTCACAATTATGTTCATATTTTGCCTCAAGTTGATAAATTTATAAAAATATGTAAATGTAGTTAATTTGGCTGCATTTTGAAGCAAAGTGTTTAAATAAAAATGTAAGGCATTGACTGGCACAGGGTGCCCAGAGCAGCTGGGGCTGCCCCTGGATCCCTGGCAGTGCCCAGGCCAGGCTGGACACTGGGGCTGGAGCACCTGGGACAGGGGAAGGTGTCCCTGCCATGGCAGGGGTGGCACTGGAGGGAATTTAAGTTCCCTTCCCACCCAAACCACTCCAGGATTCTGTGAGTAGTTGCCTGCTGAGCCCAGGGTGATTGTGCCTAAAATTTCTGTGGAAGAAATTCCTGCAAATTTTATGGAGCTTCTGGCACCACATTGAGAAGCCATTGCTCAACCCATCCCTGCTCTGCTGTCAGCAGGCCAGACCCTTCAACCAGTTCTTACTCAAGCATCCCTTACTCAGGAGAGTGGGGCAGAAGTAAAGATTACTCATCCGAGGAGTTGCAAAACTGCTGTTGAAGGTTCCTGCCCTGGAGCCAGCCATTGTATGGGAATGACTGAGGGCAGGAGGAGCCAGCCTGTCTTCTGGGAAAGAAAGTTCTAGGAATTAATTTTAAAACTAATTTAAGAAGTTATTGTTTGCTGACCTTTTTAATTTTTTTCCTTTTTTCCTTTTTTTCCTTTTTTTTTCCTTTTTTTTTCTTTTTCCCTTCCCTTCCCTTCCCTTCCCTTCCCTTCCCTTCCCTTCCCTTCCCTTCCCTTCCCTTCCCTTCCCTTCCCTTCCCTTCCCTTCCCTTCCCTTCCCTTCCCTTCCCTTCCCTTCCCTTCCCTTCCCTTCCCTTCCCTTCCCTTCCCTTCCCTTCCCTTCCCTTCCCTTCCCTTCCCTTCCCTTCCCTTCCCTTCCCTTCCCTTCCCTTCCCTTCCCTTCCCTTCCCTTCCCTTCCCTTCCCTTTCCCCTTATGCCTCTTCTCCTTCCTTTTTCCCCCTTTTTTCCTTTTTCCCTTTTTTTCTCTTTTATTTTTTACTCTTTTTCTTTTTTAATCATTTTTTCCCCTTTACTTAAAAATTGCAAAGCCTGGCACAACAATGGGTTTTCTTTCTTGTAGCAGATCTCTAAATTGTAGGAAATTTGCCTCTTGGCCAGGCTGTGTTGGCTCAGAGCCAGACTGGATGTCTCCATTCTCATCCTTTCCCGTACTCTTTCCATGAGCAAAATAAAAATGTTTGGTTGGTTTGGAATTTTTTTTTTTTTTAAGTGCAGCAGAGCAGAGGCTCCTATGGACAAATTCCCAATTGCAACACTCGTGATGGGCCTCTGGCACAAACAGAAGTTGAGAAAACCCATGGAAACAAACAGAAATGCTCCCATTGTCTGCAACTGGCCTTGGCTTGGGGTCCCACAGCTTAAATTTCATCAAACAGGAATGAGCTCAGGATTAGATTGTCTTTGACTCCCTAAAATTGCTCAATTGCAGGTTGAGGAACATTTGGTGTCAGTGGTGAGAGAGAAACAAGGGTGATGAAACTTTCACGTGAAGAAAAAGTGCCCAGATCCTTTAAAAATACTGTTATCACATTATATGAAGAAAAAAAGTTAATCAAGTATTTCCTGGATGACTGAGGCACAGAATTCCTCTGTTCCAGCCCCAGCAGGGAGCTTTGGGCAAGGCCATGCACAGCTTCCCTGAAAAGCTGGGATCAGGAGGAGAATCCCTGGGCACCAAGTGGAAGTACAGCAGAACATCCTCTGCACTGAAATCCAAAATAAGTCCAGAGGTCTCTATGCCCTACACCACAGCACAGACATTGCTGCAAAATGCACTTGGCTGGGTGGATATTCACAGGAATGAGAGCCACAGCGTGGCTGAAAGCCAAGCTACAGAGGAGATGCAACAACCACTGCCTTTGAGAGGCTCCAGAGCTGGAGAGGGACTTTGGACAAGGAATGGAGTGACTGGACAGAGGGAATGGCTTCCTGCTGACACAGAAGAGGTTTGGATGGGATATTGGGCAGGAATTGTTCCTGTGGCTGCCCCTGGATCCCTGGCAGTGCCCAAGGCCAGGCTGGACCCTGGAGCTTGGAGCACCTGGGATGGTGGAAGGTGTCCCTGTCCATGGCAGGGGTGGCACTGGGTGGGCTTTGAGGTCCATTTTAACCCAAACCATTCTGGAATTCTGTGATTTTGACACCTCAGGATCTTGTAAGGGGGTCCCCCTGTGCCTGACCACCCAGATGATCCCACCAAACCTGCACCCCCTGGGACACTCATCCCCACTGAGCACCCCACCACGCTCCAAGCAAACACCAGGGCCCCCCAGCCTGTGCCAAAGTTTGTCTGAGGTTTGCAGCTTTAATGGGAACAAGGCTGGGTCCTTAAATAGGTGCTATATTTATGGAGCAAGGAGTAGCCAAAATGCAGGGAAAACTCAGCCAACTGCTTTGCTATTTTTGATGACACGACAAAGTCTGATTTTCATTAAGTTTTGCACATATATATCAGGGGTCCTCCTAGGGACTAGGGAATGAATGCACTTTGTTTGAACTCTATGGCTATTATATACTACTTTTTATTGATTTTTTTCCCCTGTAATTCTCAATATAGTTCTTGTGTGTTCATGGAAAAATATTTATTTTTAGACCCACCATTTTTCCAATATACTTGTTTTCCTCCTGTTACGAACATTGCCTGATTACTGGGAACATCTTCCCTGTTATCTTTAAAAAAAACCAAAAATTACAAAAACATAACATGTAAGATTAACAATTTTGGTCAGCTCGAAAAGGCAAAATGAAAGCAAAGCTTGGGTTAGTGTGTGTTGTACGCTCTCAGATCTGTATTTTTAGTTTTCAGCAGTGCCCTGCCCACATTTTTTGGAAGGAGAACTTGCCCGTGAAGTAAATACACAACCTTGAGAAAACTTAAGACTTTCTGTTTGAGATTGTTTTCTCTAGAAAAATTAATTAGTAGGCCAACTTGGCCACCTGAAATGTCACTTCATTCTTCACCAGCGGCACTAATGAGTTTATTTATCAGAGAGGAACAAGGAAGGGATGAGGCCTGGGCATCTCCTAGCACAGAGAAAGGGGAAAATCTGACATTGCCCTCAGGGTGAAACCTTGGAATCCCTTCCCAACTCAACTCCCTTTCCGTAGAGTTTGATGTGGTCCTCCAGAGCTAAGCCAGGCTTTTGCAGCTTCTCTGGCAAGGCCTGGCCTTGGGAGGAATTCAGTGGCCGCCCTAGGATTCCAATAAATCTCCTCTCAGTGCTGCCCAGCTCCACTCCAGACCCAGATTTTGGCCATTTGGGGGAGGACAGGAGGAACCCGGAGGGAGGAGGGAGGTGGCAGCAGCCTGGGAATGCACCAGGGAGATGCAGCAGGGATGAAAAGCTGGGGCTGGTACCAGGAAGAGTGCAGGGCCATCAGGGAGCCATCTGGGAAAAATCATTTTATTTATAACTTAAGTAATAGCACAAGCCACACAGCAAATCGATTTGCTTTTGGATTCCAGCTATTGTCTGATTGCCCAGACAAACAGCATCCAGTTTAAGTGGAGTCCACAGCAGTAATAACAAAGAAGGAACACAAATTTTAATTATGTTTCTCCAAGTCTGTATAAGTATTGGAGAACCACATAAAAATGATTTTTTTTTTACTAACTTGCAGTTGAAAATGTGTCATTAAAAGCTATGAGTCTGATTTTCTGCTCTGCTGGTCAGGATATTAACCAAAATGATAAAGTATTCGCTGTTTGAGGGGAGAAAAAGGAGAGGGAAATAAATGCTGAAGGTTCCATGCCAGAGATATTCTGAGAATGATGCTAAAATGAGAAACTTCATCACCCTTCACTTGTTGGGGCTGTTTTGCTGCAAGAAAGTGCTGGAGTAAGAGAAGAAAGAGAGTGGAGAGAGAACACAGCAACAAAAACGAGAGAAAAAGGGGAAAAAAGCGGTCAGGATGTTGGAAGCACAAGTGAGAGTTTGTTTTGGGGCTGTTTGGTGGTACCTGTGGCAGGAGGGCACAGCAGGCTCTGACTCCACACGATGCCAGGGGATGGCAGGACTCCCCTTTCCCCAGGATTCAAATTAATTTCTGCTCTCTCTGCTCACATCTTCCCTAATTCTGCAAGCCTGACTTCATACCCGCTGCAACTTACATTTATTTGTAATCTCACTGCTTACACTCCACTGAACAATAAAAGAACAATAAACTTAATAAAAAGCCCAAGTGATTGGAAATAGCTCTGGGAATGGCAGTCCAGTATGAAAGCTATAAATTTACTTGTATACTCATGACATTGTCAGCTAATTTTTATGAAAAGCCCATCACAGAACATTGCACCAAAACACTGTGATCACTCGTATGTCACCCATCATACTTCCCCTGATAACAAAACAGAAAATGCATCATAAAATGATACTTCAAACTACAAATTCATCTTGAAATGCTCACTGTATACAGTAACAATTCTTTCCTGACCTTGTCTTGCACCTGAACCTTAAATTAATCATCCTTCTTCTATAACATTAAAGAATACCCAGCGGTCCTTTTTATTGAGTTTAAAAGCTAAAACTTCAGCTAATAATATCATTATTGTTTTGGTTAATATTTCCCTATTCAAATCCGCCCAGAGTTAAGAAGTTATGTGGTGCAAAGTAAGTAATAAGAGTTTTGGAACTGCGATTGAAAAGTATTTTTCTGTGCTGAGATCAGAAAGTATTGACTGATATTTAGAGGCTGAAGCAAAGCCCCCTGAAGTCAAAGGAAAACACCTATTGATTTTAAACGTTTTGGGATCAAGCCCTTAACACCTAATCCTGAAAAATGCTGAGTACATTAAAGCCACATAGGAGCTACGGATATCAGGAATTCACAGGGCTAAATCCTATTAAATACATAGTGTTATCCTGACTCAGACTAAGGCACTCAATTGGATTAATTAGGAAAGATTTTCCAGGAGATGGCCAAGATTTTCACCTCACTCCTTCAGTGGACACGCTGTTGAGATGACCAATGGGACATGGGACAGCATTTGCAAGTGCCTCCCAAGGAGATTTGAATGGATCAGATCTCCAGTGAAATACCTGAAGTCTTTCTGACACAGAATTTAGTGATTTGGGCAATTCTTGGAAGCTTCTCTGGCATCTGGAGACGGCTCTGCAAATAGAGGTAAGAGACCTCTCAGCCCACCCTTGGGGCTGCTGTTATTCAGTCTTTATCTCTTAATGTTTCTGCTAAAAATTATAAAAACAGAAATCCCTTTTTTTCTCTCCTTTGTCCACCAGCAGGAGCTTCTGCCCTCAGTAAGGAGCACCAGCACAGGGAGCTCAAATCCCAAATCCCCTTCTGGCCCTGGGAGTGTCATGATGCTGCAGTTCAGCAGAACAGTTTCGGTGGAAATGTGTTTTTCCTTCAAACAAAAGCAGCGAGGTTTGATTAGAGCCACATAAAAATCAACAGCTTCAATTGTCATCACTTCAAGAGAAGCGTGACACAGCTTTTGTTTGGAGCCCTTGCAGGGGGAACTGCAGCCACTGGGAATAAGAGGGCAGGAAATGTGGATCCAGGTTGTCATCCTTCCTTCCAGAGAAACTCCTGCCCTGTCCTTGCCAAAGCAAGGAAGGATGAAGGAGCAGAGCCTCCACCCTGTGGCTGCACGCCCCAGCTGTGGCCAGTCCCACCCAGGCAGTCCCCTCCATCCCTCTCAAGAGCCCCCAGGTTTTATGGAGCTGTCCCAGATTAACTTTTGTACCCAATTCCACAGTGGAAACCTCTGATGCGAATGGGAATGGTGCACGGGCTGAAATAAACTCTTTGACAGGGACATTTTGAGTCCCTGAAATAACAGGGACTCAATGTGAAACACAAGATTTGTGTCTGAGAGGACTTTGGGGGACAGAAGAATGCGAGGAGGAAAGGGTTCCTCAGAACCCAACGTTCAATATCAGATACCATCCACTGAACAGCTGTTTTTTAGGGCAAAAAATCGAGTGTGTTGAGCCAAACAGGTCACAGAAGCTCATCCTTGCTGGCAAGGCTCAAGCAGCCCTTCACAATTCTCAGAGGAGCTCTCTATGCCTTCTGATGCTGAAAATTCTGCAGGGACAGCCCCTGCAGGTGGGACCAACCCTGCAGGAGGCACCTGGGTTAAGGCGCTTCCCTGCTCAGTAATCCTGGCATGGACCTTCCTTTTCCAGGGCCAAAAACCATCCCTGAGATGGCAACTTCCCCCTGCCTGCAGAGGGAACTCACTGAGGGGGCCTGGACTCGGTGTCTCACCTTGCTGGGACTGCACAGAGATGAGAGCAGCTCTGGGAAATTCCTGCCACTTAAACATCATAAAACAATGCAATGGTTTGGGTTTAAAGGGACCCTAAAGCTCATCCAGTGCCACCCCTGCCATGGCAGGGACACCTTCCCCTGTCCCAGGTGCTCCAGCCCCAGTGCCCAGCCTGGCCTTGGGCACTGCCAGGGATCCAGGGGAGCCACAGCTGCTCTGGGCACCCTGTGCCAGCCCTGCCCACCCTCACAGGGAACAATTCCTGCCCAAAATCCCATCTAAATCTACCCACTTCCAGCTTAAAGCCATTCCCTGTGTCCTGCCCCTCCAGGCCTTGTCCCCAGTCCCTCTCCAGCTCTCCTGGAGCCCCTTCAGGCTCTGAGCTCTCCCTGGATCCTTCTTCTCTCCAGGTGAGCACCCCAGGTGTGCCAGGCTGTTTTTATGAGTGACACAAAACTCCTGGAGGTCAGGGAGGGCATTTCCAGCGGCCTCCAGAGCTCTGGAGCAGCATTTTGGGGGGACAGTGTCTCCAGGGAAAGTCTGGATTCAAAATACAAAACTGTTTATGAAAGTCGGTGCCCAAAGTGAGAGGAAGGTTCAGAATCTGACTCTGATTAATAAGCACTATTTTATGGATCAGAAAATACCACATCTGACAGAGCCACCAAAGACAAGTCAATTTTGTAAGAGAAGGTTTTATTGTGCTGATTGCAGAGGAAAAAACCCAATGTTTGACAAAGAAAAGAAACTTAACATGGTATTGAGGATGTTTATTTCTTTTATCATATTATGTATGAATCTTTTATAAGTTTTCAGTGAACTATATTAATTAAAAATTAGTTCTGGGAATATTTTGCTTGTAGCCTAATAAGCTATTACGTCAATACAGATTTTCATGGACTATTTTAAATTTGAAATAAAGGGGTCTCCTGTGTACGTGCAATGGAGAAAAAATGTTACAAAATAAAAAAGTAGAATGTTTCACACTTCTTTCCTTGTGCAAGTTGAGGATCAGGTCTGAATTTTTCAAAGTAACTTTTATGTGCTTTATCCTAAAAGTTTAATATTATTTCAAGTTTTATGGACTTAGCATGAACTTGATTATTTATTATTTTCATTATGGAATTTTTCACTTTATTGGGATCCATCCCAAGGCTGCCACACAAGGCAAGACTTTCCCAGTCTTCCCTCCCAGAACAAACCAGCATCTCTCCAGGGAGCTGCTGATGGAGCCTTGTGGGTCATGGTTTGGGTCTGGAGCTGGGCTGGAGGCAGGGATGGGGTTAATTCACCCCAGAGTTCTGCAGCTCCCACCAGGATGGAGGCAGGGATGGGGTTAATTCACCCCAGAGTTCTGCTGCTCCCAGCAGGGTGGCAGCTCCTCCGCAATAAAAAAGAAAGAGGAAAAACTCAAGTTCTGGGCTGGTGATGGACAGAATGGATTTTCTGGGATTCCCAGTATTGAGTGCAATTCCCATTCTGGGAGACCCACAGAAGCAGAACCAGATCATAAAATATAAGGCCAGAATAAAACCCTCATTTTAAAGAATTCCAGAAAGAATGATCAAAAAATGTTGTGTCAATGACAATTGACAATTGTCAGTTTTATATAAATTGTATCTTCCTTCAACTTTTCGCAACTACAATGAGATGAGAACTTTAAAAAAAAATCACATTTTTGTGGTTTGTTTTCATTTTCAGCAGCTGCCTTTATGTGTTTTCCAACACCTGAACAGACCTTGGAGGCTCCAAGGGGATGAGGTCCCAGCAGGAATGGAGAGGGACAACCCAGGGGTAAATACCCACCTTGGAGGGCTCATGCTGAAGGAACTCTGAATGAAGCAATGTTTTACACCAATGTAGCAAATCCTATCTGACTGCAGGACTAAAGCCTGAATTTTTGGCACTTTTCATTTATAACATTTATTTCATGACATCTTTTTATATGAAATAAATAAATAATGATTTTTTGGGGTGAAATCCCCCATGCTCAAAGCCCCTACCATATTTAAACTCCACTATCAGGGTTTAAGACAAACCCCACATCCACTTATGAATTTAAAATCATCATAAGGAATTTTGCTGATGAATAAGTGACAAATAAAGAAACATAATTGAAGTTTCTTGAGGTCCCAGTCCCTAAACAACACCTGAAAGTCACAGGTGAGCTTTAGTCTTGTGGCCAAAGAGTGCAATCACAAGAGAATTTGGAAGCCAGAGTCTTCTGGAAAATTATTCCTAATTTAATAATTGTGCGGAAATTAACATATTTTGAGGGCCAAAATTATGACCCCTCCTGGCAGTTTGCTGTCTGATTTTTCTATTTAATTTTGAAGGCATTTTGATAATTTTTGCTTCTTTTTTTTTTTTTTTTTCATGTAGCAACCTCCTGAAAACATCAAGCTGCAACCTCACAGGAAAGACTCTTGTCCATCATTCCAAAGGGATGCATGGATGTGGGAATGTTCCTTTCAGCCTTGTCCATGGGCAGACACATTGAAAACACCAAATTCCATGGTCATGGTTGGAGTCATCACCAATAAATACAACCACTGCAACAACCACTGTCCAAACTAGAAACTCCATCAATTAATAATGAATTTGGAAAAAGTGTTGAAAAGCTGCAATAATGAGAAACTGCTTTTCCCACGGAGGACATTGTGAAGATTTTTGGATCAGCTTTTGGATCAGCCCAGACTCCAGCACACCACAGCATCCCAAACCCAAGCCCTGGGGCCCCACTCCGGTGATGTTCATGGAGACCAGTATAATTAATTGCAATTATTTAGCCTCCCAATAAGCAGCGCGGTGTTGGTTGATTTAACCTGGTTCAGGAACCAAAGCAAACAGCAGTTAATTGATTTGCTCAGGTTCACATCAGAGGGATCTGACACAGAGTGGGATGAGAAGCACGGCCCCTGATTCCCACTTCCCTGCTTTATCCCCAGGCTCCAGCTACTTCCACGGCTGGAGTTCATGTTTTTGAAAAGCCAGGGAAAATCAACATCACCCATCTTTGTGTTGTTTAGTTTGCAGGTTGAAACGTGCTCCTCATATTCATATTAATGAGCTGCTTCTCATGAGGCAACCCATTAAATTTAATAGGAGAGCAACAAAAACCTCCCATGAAATGAAATAGTTGCAGTTGTGTTTACATTTCCTTGAACGCTGCACTTTGCATTCCCATGCTAAGAATGAACTTTGCTTTTATTTTTTAATGATAAACAGGTTTTAATGACTGTCTTTAGCCTTTCCTTTTCCGTCACTTTCCTCTTCTCTCCTGGTGGGATATCAGGATCTCGTCCTTCACCGGGCACTGGGCACACAATGTCCTCCATGGCAAAAGCAATTTCTCATTATTGTAGCTTTTCAACACTTTTTCCAAATTCATTATTTATTGATGGAGTTTCTAGTATGGACAGTGATGAACAAAGAGTCCATTCAAAACACTTGTTTCAGTGGTTTTGGGGTTGGTTTAGGGAACAATGCACCATAACCTTCCCTCTTCTGAAAGGACTCCAGTGTTGTTTCAAAACTCGTTATGAAACCCAAACTCTGGCAAAAAGAGGATTTCCTCCCTGCTTGGTTCTGCAAAACCACCATTTTTGTCAGCAAGGTTTCATTATTATTAAATTATTAGTATGCTTTTTAAATCTCAAAAAAGATCCCCCATAGCCAGATGCC
Source organism: Passer domesticus (assembly GCF_036417665.1). NCBI lineage: Eukaryota > Metazoa > Chordata > Aves > Passeriformes > Passeridae > Passer > Passer domesticus. The sequence continues at coordinate 57,194,900 of NC_087481.1, forward strand.
TTTGCAAGCAAAATCCAGCACTATGCAGGGAGCACGTGGGGTCCAGAGGAAATCCTCAGGTGATCTAAGAGGCAGAACTGGCAGCAAAAGTTTTCCCAGGCTCCTTTCAGCACAAATCAGGGCAATATTAAGTTTGGAAACCCTGGAGCAGGTGACCCACTTGAATTGGCCCCTGACCTGCAGAAGCTCATATTTTTGGATAGCTCCTGAATATGAAACTAATAGCAAATGTAGCTGCTGCTGTGGTGTGGTGGCCCCAAAACAAGAGGGGCTGTGATAAGGACAAAAGCAATCTGAAATCTCCAGAGATCTCAATGTTTGTGCCATAAAATTGGTTTCCTTGTCTCCTCTCATAGAAGCTGCTCTGCCCTGGAGCCAGGCTGGCACACCTGGGGTGCTCACCTGGAGAGGAGCAGCTCCAGGAGAGCTCAGAGCCCTGCCAGGGCCTGAAGGGGCTCCAGGAGAGCTGGAGAGGGACTGGGGACAAGGCATGGAGGGACAGGACACAGGGAATGGCTCCACTGCCAGAGGGCAGGGATGGATGGGAGATTGGGAATGATGAATTGTTCCATGGGAGGTTGGGGATGAGCTGGGATAGAATTCCCAGAGCAGCTGTGGCTGCCTCATTCCTGGCAGTGCCCGAGGCCAGGATGGACACTGGGCATGGAAGCACCTGGGACAGTGGAAGGTGTCCCTGCCATGGCAGAGGTGGCACTGGGTGGGACTTAACATCCTTTCCAACCCAAACCACTCCATGATTCTCTCATCCCCAGTCCTCAGGTGTCCAACAAGCCCTTTCCTGTTGGTGATGGTGCTCCAGTCTCCCGGCCCTCCCAAATGAGCCCCAGGGCAGTGCCCAGGGGTCAGTCCCTGCTGGATTAACCACTGCAGAGGAGCAGCACCACAGTGTGCAACCTGACACAAACATCCCTGCACTTCAGGGTGCATAAGGAGGGTGAAGTGCAGCTGAAGTCATGTGGCTTTCCTCCAAAAGCTAAAAATTAAAATAAATGTTTGATTGAACAGGAAAAATGCAATACCCAGGAAGCTGCTGAGTTGCTCCCTCTTAATTTTCCTGTAGCCATTAGAGAGACATTGTTTCACAGCTGTTTTATTTTTCCTGCCGCAGGATCACGTCTCTCCCAGCCTTTATAATTTTGATTTCTCCGACCAATCTCCTCTTAATCTTTTGGTTCAGCAGGGCTGGAGCCCACGGTCCTGCCACAGTGCCCTCTCCATCCAGCTGTGCACACTAGAGTGCCTGGCAAACAAAATAACAAAGGCTCTTCTTTTTTTACACATTTGCATCTCTTTGCTCCTTGTGTTCCTCCGTCATATGAATTTCATTTTTTTTTAGTAAGGTGTTCAGGGCTAGGTTGGATGGAGCTTGGAACAACCTGGGATAGTGGAAGGTGTCCCTGTCCATGACAGGGGGTGGAACAGGATGGGATTTAAGGTCCCTTCCCACCCAACCCAGTCTGTCGTTGTATCTAACATCTAATATTAGATAAATATCTAATTCATAGAAGTGATGTAAATCAGAATTTAGGAAAATAAATGCTCCTCCCTAAACATGGAGGAGCTGTTGGATAGCCAAAAGCCACCAATATCCTGAGAAGACCCCCTGGAGCAGCTGCTGGAGCTCCCTGGCTTTGGTAAGGCACTGTGGGTGTTCCTGGCTGTGGATCATGGCTCTGAAGGAGCCAAGAGGGGAAAAACAGCCAGGAAGCCAGAACTGGGAAGGGCAGGATCTGCTGGAGCCCAGGCAGGGACAGCTCTGGGCTGCTCCTCATCCTGCACCACCTCCAAGCTCAGCTGTCAGGAGTGAGGAGCTCTCCCAGTGCTGCAAGCCCAAACCCCACAAGGAAAACTGGAAAGAACTAAGAGAAGAGGATAGCAGCTTGCTCCTTCAAAACCAGAGGAGGAATCACAGCCTCAAAGAGTTACAGCATATTTCTTACAAACATTTGAGCTCTACTTACATCAAATGTCCTCGTGTTTGGAACAGGTGGCTCACCAAACCTTTTCCTCTGTAATTTCGTTATGAAAGCCGCCTTATTTATCTCTCAGACTCATCTGAAAATTACAAAAAAAGAAAACAAAACATGTCGGAAAACTGTTTATTGGGAGAGTTGCAGGCTTGGGGGGTATTCTCCAAGGGAAAGGGATGTTTAATTAAACACACAAGGCAGCGCTCGCCCAATGGAAGGCGCCTCTGAAGTCCTGGCGGCTGTTTCCTGGCATACATTACTCCCAGTATTCCTCAGGGAGTGTTTATTTTGGAGAACTCAGGCTTCCACAGGCACACCAAGAGGTGAGGTAACAGTCAAAGCACCACCACAACACAGCTTCCATTTGGGTGACATCTTTCAGTTTCTCATCCAAGACAGGAATAAATACAATTAAACTGCACAGGGACGCTTCCTCTGCATCCCCAGCACCACTGTTGATGCTGATCACGTGGAAAACTCAGCATTTTATTTTCCTATTTTCCCAGAGTTCTCTGTGGATGTACAACCAGAAACAACAAGAGAAAAGATGAATGCTGAAGATGGGAATTAGCCAATTTGTTAATGACAACTTATTTGGGTGCAGCCCCATTCCCTTTGGAACGGGCGCTCTTTATTCAACCTTTCAATGTCAGTTATCATTTTTAAAGCAGCTTGACCTGGAAGCACACAGTTAAAATTGTGGTGACTGTTAATGACAGTTTTATTGGACACTATGCTTATAGTTCACATTTTGAGGTCTGTATGTAATTGATCTTTCTCCCCTACATGAGAAACACTGCAATGAGTTGGTTGCAGCACCACATTATAGATATAGAGAAATAATAATGATGTCACCTTGAGATTCAAAGATCGTGGAATAGTAATAGTCTCCTAGCTCATTCTCCCAACTGTGATGACCTCTCCAGTACTAAATCTTAACAGTCTCAGCATTATTTTTGAATTATTCATGCTAGCCTTTTCCCTCACTACAAAATCAAGGAAAATGAATGCATCATGCTCTGTCAGCTCCACAGGTATTTTGGTAAAAGTATAAAATGTTATTTGGTTTCAAAAAAATCCGTGCAGCAATACAGGTCACTTGCTAGGCTGAGCAAAAACAAAAATTCATATGCAGAAGAGATTGGACACATCCATTCTAGGGCTGGATGAGGCATTTTGAATCCCTGCAAGTTGGGTTTTGATTAATTACAGCTTCTCCTGTAGAAATAAAACGGGAATTAAAGAAGCATCAACACACACAAAGCATTTTTCACTAACTCAGACAGGTTTGCCAGCATTCCAGGGATTGAGCAGGGCATCAGGACACGAGGAGTTATGGACTGGGGACAGAGAGACACTTTTTAATGTCATATTTAGAGGAGGAACCAGTGGTGATGCTCAGGAAAGAGGGCAGCCATTCCTCTGCCCATCCCAGCCAGAACAGCGGTGGCTCCTAAAGGCAGCAGGTTGATAACTCTTCTAGACCATCAAAGCTGGATAATAAGAGAGCGCTACAGTTTTATTCCAGTGATGGATCTCATAAAAAGTGCACATGGGAATAAAATAAAATGCATGTAAATGTAAACTCGAGCAGATATCCTGATTCATCTGTAGCTGGTGACCTTTAAGTTCATTATGAAAAACAAATGTCAAGCTTTCAAAAGACAGGAGTATCCCTGGCTTTGCTGGGGATTTTGTATGCTATGGCACAGACTGTATTAATTTAGTCTGGCATCAATAACCTTGAAATCAGGATTTTGCACTAAAAATCTAGTTTTATGTTTATTCAGAAAGCAAAGATAAAAGGCGACTTTATTTTAAGGGACCCTCCTGTGGCTACAGGGCAAACGTAATGTAACACTCTGGATTTCCACTACCTTGCTATTCAATGCCAGCTCCCATGGCAACAGATTTTATAGGAATACAAGGAGTGTGATGAAGATCTCCCTTGATTTTGCACCGAGTTTAATTATGGAAAAGTCTCCAACCTGCAGAGTTCTTCAGCATCCGTGACACGACAAACGCTCCTGGAAAGCCTCGGTCAAAACCAGCCACAGGTCCCCTGGAGAAGGAGAAGAACCTCATTCATCCACTGTGGAAAACAGAGAGATGCTGGATGTTGATACTGACACCAAAAATTTCAACTGATTAACAGGGGAATATCACGTAATTGCTGAAGAAACAACATCTGATCAATTAATTACTTCTCTAACTCAAACAAGAAGTGCTTTTATGCTTCCATTCTCCTCTCAATTAGTTCATAAGCTGGAAGACAGTCAGTCTGATGAGACTAAAGAATTTAAATGTATTTTGTCTCCATTTTTGCCTTTTTTCTTGGTTGTAGTTATGCTAACAGAGCTACCTGCTCTCTCTCTCTATCCTCTTTCAATTACATATAAAAACAACCCAGATTTTCTCTTCAGCTCTCCTGAGGAGCCAGGCTGGGAGAGCTGGGGATGCTCACCTGGAGAGGAGAAGGCTCCAGGGAGAGCTGAGAGTCACTTCCAGGGCCTGAAGAGGATCCCAGAGAGCTGGAGAGGGACTGGGGACAAGGCATGGAGGGACAGGACACAGGGAATGGCTCCCACTGCCAGAGGGCAGGGCTGGATGGGAGATTGGGAATTGGGAATTGTTCCCTGGCAGGGTGGGCAGGCCCTGGCACAGGGTGCCCAGAGCAGCTGTGGCTGCCCCTGGATCCCTGGCAGTGCCCAAGTCCAGGCTGGACACTGGGGCTGGGAGCACTGGGACAGTGCAGGGTATCCCTGCCCATGGCAAGGATTAGAACTAGATCAGCTTTAAGGTCCTTTCCAACTCTAACCGTTCTAGGATTCTATAAAAATCAAAGGGACTTTTGCACTGACTTCAGTGAGAAAAGATTTACCCCCCTAGTTTAACTATTTGTATTTATTTTCTACAAAAAATATGGACTTTTGACCACTTTCTAGCTATATTTCTGCCTTTCACTCTGCACAAAACAGCTCCACATTTAAGCATTATACCAAAAACTCCTGTATTTCAAACTCTCTGAGCCCATGTGGTGCTCAGCTGAGGATGGACAGAGGCCTCCAGACAAGGCCATGAGCCCTGACTTGTGCTGTCACTGTCACAGCTCTTTGAAGAACAGACAGGCACTATCAACTGATGCTGTGCAGGGTCTCCCAGCCACAATGGTGGAGTCATTCCACCACAGCGTTGGATTTTCCTTTCCTGATGGCTCCTGCACATGAAAGAGACCCTTATCTGCCTGTGGAGCAAACAGGGGGCTGAGAGCCAGAGAGCTGCCCAAAGATCCCCCCACAGCTCCACCACCACAGCCAGATGAGCTCATGGCACTTTTCCTCTCTGACTCTGCTCCCACAACAGCCAGAGTGGATGGCCCCAGCCATCAAAGCAGAGTCACTCTCTGAGTGGTGACAAATGACCCTGAACTCGAAAAAATGCAGCCTGATCTATCTGGGGGGAAATAATCTTAAACAAAGGTGCTCGCTGGTGGGAGGAAATCTGGCCAGAAGCAAGAGCAAAAAAAGGAACACGGGAGCGATAGCAGCAGATTAAATATGAATAACTGAAAGCTTTCAGAATTGTCTGCAGGCTTCTGATGGCACATGTGGCACTTAGAGGAGAGGACAGGGCAGGAGGTGCCACTTGTCACCGGCCAGGGCAGAGCACACAAACCTCAACACTTCCTCCTGCCTCACCTCCCCATTCCCAGCAGGATCCCGTGGCTCCAAAGGCACAAAAATGCAGCTCCTCAGTCTTGGCCATTAATCTAAAAAGCTGCATCGCAGCGACTTAAAGCAGCTCTTTTCAAATTCCCTTCCCTTTAATTCCATAAGTACCCAGCTATTTTAGGCTCTTGATTTAAAACCCACCAAATATTTGTGGGTAATTCCTCTACTTCTGCTTAGCCTTGTAAGCCCAGAGGAATACAGAGCAGCAGACCTAGATCTCAGTTTTAACTCTAGTTTCTATTTTAACACCAAATTTCCATGGAATTGCTACAAGAAAAGGCAGGGAAGTATCTTTGTGGGCAGTAATCCTGTTGGTTAAATCTTCCTTTGATCTTCCTTAAGTTTGTCTTTCCCAAGGTGTGATTGTTTTTACTCTTCTTTATTTCAGGGGTGCAGATATATCTATATAGGCCTAAAAAAATTTGCAATCACTCATTTCCAGTTAAAAGGGATCACAGGGAAATGCATTTAGGGAGGTTGATCAAGGCCTTTTCTCTTTGGAAATAAAAGAAGGGGGGTGGGGAAAGGGTGATTTCTTAGTCATAGCACATCCTCCAGCCTCTCTCAAACTGTAATATTTTGAATTTTTCTGAAAATTCTCACTGCATTTTGCTTCTACGCTGTGTTTGTGCTCACTGCTTTTCCAATTTGCCTTTATGCCTTCAAAATGAAATACATGTTTTCAGAATAGTCCATTAAAAGTACTGAACATTTTCAAGAAAAAAATTTATTTCTCCATGCCTGCACTTTTAAAGAGAGCAGAGGCCAGTATTTTTTAATTTTTTTTTTTTTGTGATGCAAAATATATAGATATATTATGTTATATGAGGCACAGTGATGATTTTATTCCAACATAAATGTCATTCTCACATAGTAATTTCATTTGGACTAGCAGGAGTGACTTTTTTTGAGGTGTTTGCACCTAATATTAATGTTAAAGTTTAAACTATTTCATGGAAGGATAACGACAGCCAATTAACAGGCAGGGCAGGATTTACTGGTTTCCATTGGAAATACCACCTCCCTCCTACTCTTGGTAACACTTTAGAGCAAAATCATTATTTTGCTTTAAAAACATCCTGGAGTACACACGTGGAAGTGAAGAAACATGCCCATTTCCCCTTCACTATTTACCTCCAGGCCTTGCCAGGGAAATGCCACTCAGGCCCTGAGGTCTGGGTTTGAGCAGCACTCCGCATTCCTGAACTCCTTCCCAAATCTCAGCAAAGGCAAAGGGAGCAAAACAAATGGCAGATGTGGGAATTGGAGAAAGGAAACGGTCATTTTTCCAGCGTGGGTCATGGAGAATAGATTAGTGAGTCCAGGATGGCTGAAACACGCTGGCACAGGCAGAGGAGCTGGCCTTGGCCCAGGACAAACAGTGCCAGAGCTGGGAGAGCCGGGAGAGCCGGGAGCCACCGCCAGCCCCGCGTGCCAGCAGCCACATGCCATGGGGTGCCCTCGGATTGCCACATGCCATGGGGTGCCCTTGGATTGCCACATGCCATGGAGTGCCCTCGGATTGCCACATGCCATGGTGTGCCCTTGGATTGCCACATGCCATGGAGTGCCCTCGGATTGCCACATGCCATCGAGTGCCCTCGGATTGCCACATGCCATGGTGTGCCCTTAGACTGCCACATGCCATGGAGTGCCCTCGGATTGCCACATGCCATGGAGGAGTGCCCTTAGATTGCCACATGCCATCAAGTGCCCTTGGATTGCCACATGCCATGGAGTGCCCTTGCATTGTCACATGCCATCGAGTGCCCTCGGATTGCCACATGCCATGGTGTGCCCTTAGACTGCCACATGCCATGGGGTGCCCTTGGATTGCCACATGCCATGGGGTGCCCTTGGATTGCCACATGGCATGGCGTGCCCTTAGACTGCCACATGCCATGGGGTGCCCTTGGACTGCCACATGCCATGGGGTGCCCTTGGATTGTCACATGGCATGGAGTGCCCTTGGACTGCCACATGCCATGGAGTGCCCTTGCATTGCCACATGCCATGGAATGCCCTTGGATTGCCACATGCCATCAAGTGCCCTTGGATTGCCACATGCCATGGAGTTCACTTGGATTGCCCACATGCCATGGGGTGCCCTTGGATTGCCCACATGCCATGGAATGCCCTTGCATTGTCACATGCCATGGAGTGCCCTTGGATTGCCATATGCCATGGAGTGCCCTTGGCTCCCCACATGCCATGGAGTGCCCTTGCATTGCCACATGCCATGGAATGCCCTTGCATTGCCACATGCCAGGGAGTGCCCTTGCATTGCCACATGCCATGGAGTGCCCTTAGACTGCCACATGGCATGGAGCACCCTTGGCTCCCCACATGGCATGGAGTGCCCTTGCTGCCCCAGATGCCATGGAGTGCCTTTGGATTGTCACATGCCATGGAGTGCCCTTGGTTTCCCAATGCCATGGGGTGCCCTTAGCCCCCCCCCACATGCCATGGAGTGCCCTTGCTGCCCCAGATGCCATGGAGTGCCCTTGGTTTCCCACATGCCATGGGGGGCCCTTGCATTGTCACATGCCCTGGAGTGCCCTTGGATTGCCACATGCCATGGAGTGCCCTTGCATTGCCACATGGCATGGAGTGCCCTTGCATTGCCACATGGCATGGAGTTCAACTGGACTGCCCACATGCCATGCAGTGCCCTTGGATTGCCCACATGCCACGGAGTGCGCTTGCTGCCCCAGATGCCATGGAGTGCCCTTGGTTTCCCACATGCCATGGGGTGCCCTTAGCTCCCACATGCCACGGAGTGCTCTTGGATTGCCCACATGCCATGGGGTGCCCTTAGCCCCCACATGCCACGGAGTGCTCTTGTCTTGCCTCCCTTGGCTCCCAGCCCTCCTCAAGGCATTCCAGCACAGACTGGCTGAGCAGCTCCACTTGGGATGGGGGAATGTGGGCAAAGCTGATTGATCCCACTTGGAAATGGATCCTGCTTGAGCTTTGTGTTGGGATTGCAGCTGGACCTTCCTCTTGGTAATGGCAGGCTGGTGGCAGGAAGCCTGCCTTGGGAGAGCCAGGACACTCTGGAAAGCCTCAGGAGAACCACAGGGGGTGGGCAGGCCCTGGAACAGGGTGCCCAGAGCAGCTGGGGCTGCCCCGGAACCCTGGCAGTGCCCAGGTTGGACACTGGGGCTGGAGCACCTGGGACAGGGGAAGGTGTCCCTGCCATGGCAGGGGTGGCACTGGGTGAGCTTTAAGGTCCCTTCCAACCCAAACCATTCCACGATTCTTTGGATTCTGAGTAAATCCCTGATTTCATTGCCATGTGTTAGTGACACAGTGTCAGGTGATGCCAGTCCAGGTCACCCTAAATCTGGGGGACAATAATTTACCTCAGTAACTCCAATCCAAGCAGGAATAATAATTCCTCCCCACCACCTTCTTAGGCTTGTGCAATATTTTTGCCCCATTCCCATCAAGGGCAGGCACAGCCAGAGTAACACTGGGAGAGGAAAAATACAGCTCTGGAGACAGGAAAAGTGGACCCAGAGACCACCCAGCCACGGCAGGACGAATGAGATGTCATCCATGGTATCCCACAGCTCAGGGTGTTATTCTTGAGCAGTGCACAATCAATTATGTCTGTATGGAATGACTCCACTCCCTTTTTTGGGGTCTCCAGGAAATCTTTGTTCAAATTGAAGATGGTTTTCTAACAGGCTCCACTCTTTACCCAATTTTCCAGCTGAGTTGACTGAGGCCCAGGCAGGTCAAAAGGCTTACCCAAGGTCAGGGAAGGAATCAATGAGTTGGGTCAGATTAGATCTCAGCCTGTTCCTCGCTTTTCATCCTCTGCTGTTCCTGCTGGACCACTGTTAGAACCAGGTTAACAAAATGTCATGGATATGCTTTAAAAACATATATTTTTAAACTTGGTATTCCAATAAGAATTAAGTTCTTTAGACAGCATGCTATATACGATTAGGTTTCAAGAGGTGAGGCCTTTGCTGCAAGGAATTCAATATCCAGCACAATGTAAAATATCCAGCAGGAGAAAGACTTTTACTACGGTATAAAAATAATAAAAATGCAGAAAAGTCAAATTCACAGATCAAATGCTGAAGTGCTCACTCGGGTCAAGTTCTGCCTGGCTTTAATTGTATTTTGCCTTGGGAAAAGGCTTCAGATCTGGCCATAAATTAGTATGCTGATCCCATGGCATGAATGGTGTTTTATTTACTTATTCCCTGGAATATGCTGCAGAATTCAAGTAGCAGTTAAGCTAAAAAGAGTCGCTCATCCGAATCTCAAGGAACTGTGGTGTTTGTGAAAATAATCTTGGGCTGCCTCTTCCAACCACCCACTGGGTAATTTGGCATGAATTGCCCAAAATAGCCCATTTCCCCCCAAGGGATGTGTGTGTTTCCTGAACTTCGGCACTGAGAGGATCCAACAGCTCTGGATTTTCAGGAAAAATATCTCCCCTGGGAGGGCTGAGCCTTCTTCATCCCTGGGGATTTCCACACCCACTGAGGGAAAGCCCTGAGCAGTCTGGAGCTGGTGAAGGGGAATGGCCTGGAGACCTCCTCCAACCTAGCCAGGACTATTTTCCAGTCCTGCAGCATCACTGGATATTGTCCTTTTCAGGACTAATTTTTAAAGACCACTTCAGGGGCAGTTTTTGCCCTCAGCTGTCCCTCTGTGCTGCCAGATCCTTGCCAGCTCCCCTGATAGATGTGGCACAGAGAAAGAGGAATAGAAGTTTATTTCCCAGCTATTACTCCATAGATAAAACAAAGAAAACATTCATCAAACTGTGTTCCCTTTTCCTTCACTCACTTTTGTCCCACCAAATCACAGAAGACTTCTTCTGGGCATTTTGTTTTCAGACAATGGGAAAAGATTTTGCTTTGGAAAGTCCAGTCAGGAATTTTCTTTTCCCAATTTTTGGATCCGTCACAGGAGCACTCTTGGCAAAGTTCAGCACTGAGGAAACTGCATCTCATCACTTCTCATCTGCAGATCAAAGCAATTCACTGGCAACATGAAAAGCCTGTATTTAAAAACTGACAGGATACCCTTAGAAAAAAAATTAGAAGAACATGCTTAGAAATTCTGGGAAGAATGCATTTGGAGTTTCAAGCAAAATAAAACAACATCTAAAAAGCAGTATTAAAAATATCCTCGGACGCAAGAGAAACATTTGTATTTGCCCAGTGCTGAAACAATAAACGAATGAAAACGATCTCTGCTCCGTGTTCCAGAGCAGGATAAAAACTATTCAACCATTAAACTGGGTTCAACTGTGCTGGCTTTCCTCCTGTGCCTCCATAAAGGCCAGGAAAAGCTAAACCAGGCAGGAGATGACAGAAATTTGCAGGAAGCATCCTGAGACTGGAGAAACTTGGGAAGTTTAAACAAGATGTGCAAATTCAGGAGCAAAGCACTGGTTCACCTGTTCCTCCTGACTGCTGGTGCCTTTCAGCATGTTCAGAAATAGAAATGTTTCCTCTCTTTTGACTGGCACAGCTCCCCTCTTCCTCCTCGGGCTGGCTCTGGAGCTGCTTTGCCTCCACCTTGTTTTTGTCAGACCTGGGAGCACACGGAGGTTTCAGCAGCTGCCTGACCTTTCCAAGGTGTGCATCTCCACCTTCACCACCCAGGGACCTCCTTATGCTTAAAATCTGCTCCAGCTTCACTTGAATTATTTCATGTGAAGGTGCTTAATGTCACAATTTTTTTTCCCTCCCATTGCAGGTCAGTTGGCATTTTAATGTTTATTATTAAACCGCCTTTGAAAGCTGAGCATGGAATAGATTTGCCTCCATCGATGGACACAGGGGAGCATCCCAGCCCAGCTGTGCACCTGCCACCTGGACTTGCTGGACTATGGCCTCAGGAGCATTTTGGAGGTATGTCAGCTCCCAGAGCTGTGGGAGCACAGCCAGGTCCAGCACAGCCCAGCCACGGGATGTCCCAGCTTGTGGGTCCAGCTAACCAGAATGTTCCTCTGCTCCCAGCTTGGACATCAGCACCCTCTGGGAGCAGGCCAAAGGGAATTTCACCTGTTTTCACATTTATAAAACATTTTATCTTCTTATCCTTTTGTCTATTATATACTCAGGCTGCTGTTTGAATGGGGAGCTGAACCCAGACCCAAGCCAAGATTGGTGTGAGGGACAGGAAGAACCCTAGGTGTGTCCCATCACTATTATGGGACAATTCGTGTCACAGAGACACTAAAGACAGGGGAAAAAATGAAAGAAAAAAAAAAAATAAAAGAAGAAGAAGAAGAAGAAGAAGAAGAAGAAGAAGAAGAAGTAGAAGAAGAAGAAGAAGAAGAAGAAGAAGAAGAAGAAGAAGAAGAAGAAGAAGAAGAAGAAAATTTTCACTTTCATTTATTTTCATTTTAGGTTACTGCATTTTAGGAACTACTTACAGTTCACAATGTATTTAAATTAAAATGTTATTAAGACAAGAAGTGAAGACAGGATTTCTTCATAATGTCTAATTTAAACCTCGGCTTCTTCAGCTTAAGGTCATTCCCTGTGTCCTGTCCCTCCAGGCCTTGTCCCCAGTCCATCTCCAGCTCTCCTGGAGCCCCTTCAGGCCCTGGCAGGGCTCTGAGCTCCCCCTGGAGCTGCTCCTCTCCAGGTGAGCACCCCAGGTGTCCCAGCCTGGCTCCAGAGGGGCTCCAGCCCTTGGAGTAGCTCCAAGGCTCCTCTGGATTTATCCCAACAGGTCTTTTTTGTGCTGGAGACCCTAAAGGTGGACACAAACCTCCAGGTGGGGTCCCACCAGATCAGAGGAGAGAACCCCCTCCCTTGACCTGGTCAGGCTGCAGGACATCCAGCTCAGGAGGAATTCTTCCCTCAGCTGCCACCAGATTCTCACAAAAGCAGCAGGACATGGTGAAAACTGCACACAGGTGATCCAGAGGAGACTGGATTCCTTCAGTGCACCGACACATTCCTACCTGTGGAGGGCAATTCCACGTTAACAGCTCTGACTGCTCCCCAGCGAGTGTGTGATGAGCTTTGCCAGCACTCAGAAGTTCCTGTGAGCACAGAGTCACACCCAGTTCATAAAACCACACAGAATCCATACATTTTACAGAGACAGGCTCCCTAAAGTGTCACAGTGTATTTCAGCATCTGAACTGCCTGGCATTCAGTGAAAGAATCCTGCCTCTCTGCCATGGATCCTGGGCTCTGCAAGCTCCTCCACGTGCATTTATCATCCCTGCCTTGCGAAGGAGCGCGGGTGGCTTGAGGGACAGAGGTGCACCTCCTGTAATGGTATATTCTACACTCTGCTGCAACCTTTCCTCTCATATTTCAGAGTTGAAAAAGGCCTGTCAAAAAGGGGCTATTATGAAAGGGAATTTGAAGACATTCATAAACATCGAGACAGAAAATTGCATTTTCAATATGAGAACCTCAATAGTTAAGGCTACATTTGGGAGATCACTATGGCCCTCTTATTTTCTGCTTACGCTGTCAAAGTTTGAATTCATGTTGGGTTTTCCAGCAATTCAAACAAAGGATACTTTCATAAACATCCATTTCATAAACTACAGCATATCTAATTCTTTGGGTTCTGAAGGCTGAGCTGAATGTAGTGTTTGTGGTCTACTGAGAATATGTCTGGAAAACATAAAACAATCTACTAGGTAAGTTACAAAGCTGTTGACATAGGGAATGAAAATGGAAATTCTGTAGTAGTTTCCTCCATCCCCAGCTTTACGCTGTACTTTGCCTGATGTGAGCTGATTGGTGCCGTATATCTTGATGTTAGGATCCCATTTCAGAAATGTTCTGACATTATCTATTTGGCAGTTTGAAAAATAGTATCAAACTCCCAATGCATTTGAGCGCACGTTTCAACCCAGCAAGCGTAATATCCATTTCCTCCGGTGCAAGAGGCACATTAGGACCAACTCCAAGTGGATTCAATTCTAGGAATGCAATATGTGACTCCACACAACCCCACACATGCACACACGGCCTGCTGAGAGGGACCAAAAGGAATTAACTTGATTTGATTTCCAGCCTCTCCCAGCAAACACACAGGTCTGTCCCTGCCAAGGAATGGCTGCTGTGAGTTCTGGGAATGCACTGCTGGCACCTCACCTGCCCATGGCACAGGGAGGGATGGAGAGAGGAATCCTCATCCAAAATAAAGGGAATTATTAGGAGTATTTTCACAAGAGCATGTAAAGATAGGATAAGAGGGAATGGCCTTAAGCAGAAGGAGGGCAGGGCTGGATGGGATTTTGGGAAGGAATTTTTCCCTGGGAGGGTGGGCAGGCCTGGCACAGGGTGCCCAGAGCAGCTGGGGCTGCCCCTGGATCCCTGGAGTGCCCAAGGCCAGGCTGGACACTGGGGCTGGAGCACCTGGGACAGGGGAAGGTGTCCCTGCCATGGCAGGGGTGGCACTGGATGGGATTTAAGGTTCCTTCTCACCCAAACCCCTCAATAGTTCTGTAATTTCTCAAACAATTGAGAATGATTACGAGGCTGGGCACATATCTATCCAGGCTACAATCACTAAGTCCCCTGAAAGATGTGTTCTCTTTCAAATATGCTTAATATGTCAATAGGAAAAAAATATATGCTGTAAATTTTGCTGTAATAATTATTGGAAATGCTTGAGCCTTGCTGGAATTTGGCAATAGCTTCACTAAATATAGGACTCCAGGCACACTTAATTTCACAGGAGATTTATCAGTGGTCTTATTGACCCAAAATTCCTCTTATTTAACATTTATAAGTTTTTTTGCCACACAAATTTCTCTGTACTACAACAGATAAAATTTATACCGGGTTAGCTTCACCAATATTTGTCAAAACATTTTCCAACAACTTCTGGAATAGAGCGGCCAGGAGATAACTAAAGCACCTGAAGTAGGGCATATGAAACACCATAACTTTTTACAGTTTTGCCCTAAAGAAAATGCAGCCAATCTCTGCTAATATCCCTTTCATTTACACGCTTTTCTACGAGATTTCCCTAAAGGCATTAGTGGCTGGCAAACAACTCCCAGCACCTTGATTACAGGAAATCATATTTCTCCCGATCCCAAGCTTCTTCATAAGTACTGAAAATGCTTTGCCTACTAAAATACATATTCTTAACTTACCAGTAATTCTACACCTCGAACCACCCAATTTCCTTCCTCTCCCAGCACAGGAACCACTCATATTCCTGCTCAATATATCCTAACTCCTGCTTTACTCTTTGTTTTTTTCAATAGAGATGACTCTATGCTTACACATCACAAGTGGAATCAAATAAGTTTGGAGAATATTTTGGGAGAAGAGGGAGAGAAATAAGATTTATTAGTGAGGATTACAAAATATTTCAAAGATGATGGCAAATTAAAATATATGTATTTTTACCTGAATTCCCTTTAAATTTAAAGAACTATGGAGATTTGAAATGCCCCAACTGTTCTGACCCATACTGAAGGATGCGCCCCAGAAAACAACACATCTTCAGAACAACCCCTGGACCTCTTTTCTTATGTACAGATGACAAGCCAAGCCACCAAAATTTAACTCCTTGCCCTCATACCCCCATCAAGCTCCAGCTCCCAGTGATTCCCAGTGACCCAGGTGCTTCCCAGCATTTCACATCAATTAAAACACAGAGACCAGCTCCCAGTACGCTGCAAACAAAAGTTTGGTTTAAAGAGATTATTTCTATTATTCAAATCCTGTTAAGAAACTGTAGTGGGAATGTTTTCACACACAGCCTCTCCTTCAGGGCCAATTAAAGCACATAACGTGCCCAGCTCTGCAAGGACAGGAACATTTCCAGATTTAAATTTGCAGGACACATCCCTGCTGTTGAGAAAACATGAGCGTCTTGGCAAACGAAACCACAGTTTCTGGTTTCATTCAGCCTGCTCTCTGTTGTTTTTTTGGGTTTTTTTTTTCATTTTTCCTGGTGATTGTAACAGTGAAAGGCAAGCCTTATTTACTGGTTGAAGTGAACGCACACCAGGTGACATTGCTGGGGCTCTCTGCAGCTGAGGAGAGGCCGAAGGAGCAGAGGAAGCGCTGCAGGCCAGGCTCTGACTCAGTAAGGCACATACACACAAAGGCAGAAATACTTCATGCCTCTACTCCAATCTGACAATTTTCTCTGGGGGGAAATTAAGGATCTACAAGTGAGGTCCAAATCACAGTGATTTGCAATCCTGCATCTTCCCCAGGCTCCATCTGTTTGTCTCTCTGCCTGGCGAGAGGGTCCTTCCAGCTCCAGTGCCCGAGCCTCTCCTCCACAGCAGATGTTGCAGAAAGGACACGCTTCCAGAGGTTAGTCCTCAACAAGGAATTTAATCCAGGCTGAAACAGTTGTGAATTGACATCTCCAGGCATTTAATAAAACCCTTCCTTTTCAGTTTTTCCATCCCACCCATCACAATCTTTGACTGCAAAGTTCGCGTGTTGGTTTAAGCCTTGGTTTACTTGAAAGACAACTGCACACAGATGTTCCAGTCCTGGGGAAATACCATCCTGTCCCTGAAAATGCCACATGAAATGACAGTTCATAACAAATAAAGTAAAGAACTGAAAGGAAATTCAATGCCTTTACAAGCAGCAGGCTTAAGTAAAATAAAAACTGAGAGAAAATGCCTGGAATGAAAAACAAAGATACCAGTCATGACTTCAAAAAGTTTTAGAAATTTTGTACCTTCTTATATGATTATTGTTATGAAAATTCATTCACAAGCTTTCCTATTAGTGAACTAGACTGGATGTGCCATCACTGAATGCTGGAATTCTTCTAGGCAGAAAATTAGACACATCTAACAAGGCACAGTCCCTCATTGTTAAAGGGCTGGAAATAAAAAGAGTTCAGTGCTTGAAATGATACTTGAAGTGACAAAGATCCAAATTTGGCCAGCAGAAGGGGCAGAGATTTGAATAAGATTTTCATAATTCTGAGGGCAGAGTGAACACTGGTCAGAAGCACCTTTTCCGCCTCATTTATAAATGAGGAATACGTGACAATTCATCAGGTTCCAGTGCAGCAAAGTTTGAAACAGCACAGAGAAACTTTCCTTTATAGTGCAAACACACAACTTTGGCTCCCCTGCCAAAGCCCAAGATGGTAGGGTTTAAGGAAATCTGGATATTTTACATTCCCTATTCAAGCCTGTTATAATGCAAACTAAAATCATATTAAAGATAATCAATTTTCATGCTCCAGGCAATAAGGAGATCACCTTGGGAGAGGAGGCAGAGAAGATTAATATGTATTTTGGGGAGGTTTCCACTTTATAATAAAGTTTCAGGAACTGGCTACTTTTCTGACAAGGATATCAGGACAGAGAGAATATTCCAGCCAGTTTGGAATAACTATTTCTAGGGTATCCCATCCAGTACAGAGCTTGATTTTTTATTTAGAGAAAGGATCAACCTCCCATAAGCCACTGCCACATGCAGTGGCAGCACCTTTTAATTGACCATTAATCCAAGCTTCATTAGAAGTAGGGAAAAGGTTCATTTTCTCATCAGTAAATGTCAGTTGCTCCAGTACAACTATTTTCAATTGTATTGGGGAACCTTCTGCACTTTGGACCATATTTTACATTTATTTGCTATTTCTTTTAGAATTAGATTTAACACACAGGCACTACCTCAATGCTGTTAGTTCTGTATTTATTTACAAATTTTCCTTATGAAAAAAAGGATTTCCTGAATTCTGCAATGACTTTTTAAATATTGTTCTGATCCTTTCCCAGTGGCTTCCTTCATTTTGTGACAGTTTCTGAATCATATAGAGAAAATCATAAAATTTTTGTAGACATAACTCAGACTGAGACTCTGAGAGATTCTCCATCTTGAAAAGCAGTGGTTTCTTGCTGCAAACTCTACCGGCATTTCGTACCCTATTCTTTTGAGTTTTATTACCTCAAATAAACCTCACTGCAAGTTCACTTTCCTCTGGCATTCCACTCCTTTTTATCTCCTCCATGTATTATTTTAGGAATTCTATTTACAAAATGCTTCTCCTACACTCGGCTGCTAATCCCCTGTCCCCACCTTACCCATAACTTTGCAAATCTCACAATTCCAGACTGGTTTGGGTGGGAAGGGACCTTAAAGATCACTTTGTGCCACCCCTGCCATGCAGGGACACCTTCCCCTGTCCCAGTGCTCCAGCCCCAGTGTCCAGCCTGGCCTTGGGCACTGCCAGGGATCCAGGGGCAGCCCCAGCTGCTCTGGGCACCCTGCGCCACCCTCAGCACTTTCACAGGGAATAATTTCTTCCCAATTTCCCATCTAAATCCACTCACTTTCAGTTTAAATCCATTCCCTGCCTCCTGCCCCTCCATCCCTTATCCCGAGCCCAGCTCTCCCGGAGCTCTTTAAGCACTGCAAAGGGCTCTGAGCTCTCCCTGGAGCCTTTTTCTCTCCAAGTGAACTCCCCCAGCCGTGCCAGTGCTGTTTTGGGGTGGATTTTTACAGAACTCCGCGTTTTTCCCACAGGTGCGGCCTGGCCCTCAGCCCCAGCCGGGCTCCACGGGCGGCCACGCTCCCGCCCCGGGGCGGCCACACCAGCGGGGAGCAGGGCCCAGGCTCCTCCTGCCCCTCTCCCGGAGCCACCTGGAACTCCCCGGCTCTGCCTCTTCCCCTTCCCCCGGCCGGCTGCGGCTTCCGGGCGGCCCCGGCCCCGCCCCGGCAGCGCGGCCTGCGCGGAGCGGCCGCGGCCATCCCCGGGTGCGGGCAGGTGCGCTGGGAGCGCGGCTGCCGGGGACATCAGGGACAGCCCGGAGCTCCAGGGACAGGCACGGAGCTCCAGGGACAGCCACGGAGCTCCAGGAGTGACAGGGAGAGGCAGGGGGCGGCCCGGAGGGTGGGCAGGCGGGTGGATGAGCGGGGGATGCTCAGCCCCCGGAGCCCTCAGAGCCGGGGCAGAGCAAACCCGCTGGGGTTGCGGCGGAGCCCGGCCCCCGAAAACGGGCTGGTTTTCCTTGGAACAGTGCTGGGGAAGGAGGGGTGGATGGCAGCAGCCTGGGGTCACAGCGGGTTTCTGTGAAGCTCCAAAATAATTGGCCCGGGCAGGGCCGGTTCCTCCCCGGAGCATCCCGGGCGCGGCTGGGGATGGGATGGGCGGGCGGCAGTGCTGCTGGATGGGCTCCGAGCGGGTAAACCGCGCCTAAATAATTGCCCAGAAACCTGCCCAGAGTGGTTTTAGAGTTTTCCTCGCTGGGAATATTCCAGAAGTGTCTGAGCGCCGTGCTGTGCCATGTGCTGGGGGGTGGCGGTGATGGGGCCGCGTGTGCCTCTGCGGTCCCTCCCAGCCTGACCCACTCTGATACACAGCAAATTAATGTTAATCCAAAAATATCCTTTCAGCGCTGATATAAAAGCCAAGCTCTGCAGGTGTTTTAAAGTAGTTGCAGTAATGTAACTGCATGCAGCTTTTAAAGCATGGTAAATGTAAAGAAATGTTTAATTTATTTGCCCCTCCCAAATAAATCATATTTGTGTTGATGTGTACCTTATTTTTGCGGAGTGGAGCTCTTATTGAATGGTGAGGTGCAGTCTATGCAGTGTTCCACTCTGAAAAATCTCAGTTTTATGTACTGGGGCATTGCACGGGTGCTGTGACAGTCATTTCTCAGCTACCTTTTGTGTCCAGGCTTGTGCTCACCCTGCACAGGGGTCATCATCTGGAGGGGTCTGCTGGAATGACAGAGTTCCCTTGTAAACCTGCTGAAGGTTTTGGCCTCCGAGCACTGCCTGACTCCTGGGGTCTACAGTTGGGGATGTGAACTTATTCTTTCTGGGGCAAAACCCACTCCTTCAATGTGGGAAACGTTTAAAAAACATTTTGTTGTGAATGTTGTCAGTCTGTGACATAATATTTTCATAGTAAAAGTTTTGTTTGCTTTGTTTTCAAGCAGAAATGTTCCAAATACAGACAGTTCTACCGAAATCTTCAGGTTTCAACAGGAAAAAGATATGGCTGTATGAGCTTGTGAGGTGGCTTTAGCAATTCCTATCTGCATTCTGGCCCATGACAAGTTCATTACACCAATTATTCCAGCAGCAGAACAGAAGCTCTATAGGAAACTGTTGTAGTTAGAGACCAACTTGAGTTCCCGTGGCTGCTTTACCTCCTGATAACTCTGTAATTAACTTGTCACCACTGTTTAATGCTTCACCTATGCAGAGGATCAGCTCATGGCATCACCAGGGGATCAGGGCCTGGAGGAGAAGCTGCTGCCCTTGGGAGGACTCCTGGGGTTGTCCTGGATGGCTGAATTAAGGACTTGTGCAGGAAAAGCAGGATGTTTGTTATGGGAAGTGTGGGTGAGGTGGAAAGGCTGCACATGAGCAGCTCTGGTTAAACTGACTGGTGGCAGGGGAAACACCTAGAAGAAGCATAGTGCCAAAAATCCAAAGGAGGGCACGTCAGAGACATGGATGGCTGGTTTTGTGGTGGGTTTTTTCCCTATACAATAAGGGTTTTGGAGGACTGAGGACAGATGATGCCTGTGAATTAACCCTCAGGGTGCTGGCTGCTCTGGCAGTGTGTAATTTCCTTGTCCCCTTCCTCTGGTTGGCATCCTCATGTGTTGTTCTGCTGGGTGGTTGTTCAGGTGTTGGTGCTGGAAGAGCTTCAAGGGAACAAATTGGAGATCCAGGTGTGTTGGGGTGTCAGAATTAAACAGCAGCCTCTGCACCAGTCAGCTGTTTGCCTGGGACACATCTGACATAAATTACACTTAATTTCTGAAAGAAAAAGCCTTTCTGCTGCTCAGTTATTATTTCATAGTTCACAGAGCAATATCAGAGATTCCACCCCTGCCATGACAGGGACACCTTGTGCCAGGTGCTCCAGCCCCAGTGTCCAGCCTGGCCTTGGGCACTGCCAGGGATCCAGGGGCAGCCCCAGCTGCTCTGGGCCACCCTGTGCCAGGGAACAATTCCTTCCCAGTATGATGGTGGAGCAGGGGTTCAGCCTTTTGAGCAGGGGCTCCATTCCCATGTCACATTCTGAACGCGTGGAGCTCCTAAATCCACCCTGCAGGCATTCATGTTCCCTGTGACACTGCAGAGATTCCCTGCCTGTGGAGCTGGCACTGCCCATTCCCAGAAGTTGTCAGGGAAGCTGCGTGCACATCCCAGCCGTGGCATAACTCGGAGCAGCCAGCACTTGTTAACTCTATTTGTTTTTATTATGGACATCGATCTGCCAGTCGCAATAATGCATTTATGGACATTTTTCTGCAAGCGCAGCGCTGGTGGCAGTTTTTACTGACAGCTTGAGTCATCTGGACAGGAGTTGAAAATACGTTTATTTTATTGACGGATTGTGCAATTCTCTCGTTTACCCAGTGTTCATAAGATATCTGGACTGGTGAGGAGGATGTAACTGATGGGAAAATGGAGGATGAAGTTTTAATTTTGGGTGGTTTGGAATCTTTTAGGTAGCGACAGGTTCCAGCATGTGTTTGGGGTAGGTTTGGGAGCTTTAACTTCATTAACACTGTAATTAAAAAGTTAAAGGCTCGGTGTCCTTACAGCAGAATTCCAGACCTGAATTCCCTCCCTCTGCTGATAGCTGGGAATGTTACTGACCAGTGATTGTGCTGATTTAAGGTATAATGGGTAAAATCCTCCTAATGGAAGAAAAAACCCCTGTTGAATTTAGTATTTTTGACATATCACCCAGCAGAGGTGTGCTTGGGCCAGCACGAAGTTTAACACACAGCTGGAGGAACAACCAAACTAAAACCAAACCTGTGCTGAAGTGTTCTTCATAAATGCAAAATGCAGTTTTAAAACTGAGCTGCTTATGGTCCAGGCAATTTATTGAATGCCAATAAAGCTTGTGTGGGTTTGGATTTTAATGAAGTTG
Organism: Passer domesticus; assembly: GCF_036417665.1. Classification (NCBI taxonomy): domain Eukaryota; kingdom Metazoa; phylum Chordata; class Aves; order Passeriformes; family Passeridae; genus Passer; species Passer domesticus. The sequence goes on from NC_087481.1 coordinate 57,216,480, forward strand.
AGTAATTGTAAAAGTTATTTGGAATATGTCACTATTTTGGTGCTTGTTGTTAATACTTTTTAGAGTTGTTTCCTTATTTACTATTTTATATCTGCACAGCTAAATTACTGTGTTCTGGTGGCTGTCAGAAGTATCAGTTTATTCTGGGCCAAATTAAATGATACAGATAGCTTCAGGTATCTTTTCATGTCACTTGTAAAACTTGGACGTGCAGCTGAAATTCTCCCTGATGCAGCAGAGATTCTGAAGATTATTAAAAATACCTGAGCAAATCACCTTTAATTGCAAAGAAGAAGAGGGAACTTCATTAAAACAAAAGTTCTGACTTCTCTGGTTTTGAGTGAAATAGGAGTTAAAATAGCAGCATTGACCAATGGCCTGGAGTCTTGAGCAGCTTGGCAGTGGGGAATAAATAATAATTGGAGTTTTGATCTGATGGATGCACTTTAGCTTTTCATTTTTATACAAATGCCACCTTTTAGTGCAGATCAATGCAATCAGTACTTTAATAGATATATTAGCACAGCCCACTGGAGTCAGAGCTGTTTTGTTGTGTGAATGCTGCCATCTCTGTGCTCCACGTGCAGATTTAGGTCCCTCCAGGTAACCCTGCATTAGCAGATAGCAAGAATTAGTGCTGTTTTGTCAGTGCTGCTGCTGCATAATCATCATCAGGAATACTGAAATTATCTGAGTGCTTTAGATCAGTCAGCACAAGGCAAACAATGCTCTTATCTTGGCTTGTTTGTACATTCAAGTGTGCAGAAGGTCTGTTAATTAGTTACACTTTTTAATAAACACCTAAAGTATACTTAAGGCCCTGTTAAAAGATTATTTTTTCTGTTTCACATCATAAAACCAGCAGATGAGTGTTCAGCACGTGGCAGTACACGGGCAGCACGAGCCTGCTTTGGCAGCCTGGGCTGGTGGTGGGGACAGGACACTTCTGCTGTCACCCGTGTCCTGCAGAAACAATTCCCACCACTTCACATTCCCTGCACTCTGCTCTGCTGGATTGAAGGATGAGCAGAGGTGTAGTGGGAAGGGTGTGGGAAAAGGGAAATCCCTTGTACAGTCTCCTGTTGACATCAGAAATACCTCTGGTTCTTGGCTGACTTCATGAAATACAAAGATTATGGTTGATGGAGTTTATTCAAGCTGGCCACAGTTGTTGGTTTGGGGTTTGTTTTTTTTGTTGTTTTTTTTTTTTCTCTGAAATACAAAGGAATTAATTGGTTTTGAATCCAGCTTAGTGGGCCTGGATCATATTCCCTTTTAACTTGGAGGTTAGCAGTGGGATGGAAGTAAAATCTGGCTCTATGGCCAGGGTTGTGCTTTAGGAAGTTGAAATTGGGATCCAACAAGGCAAAGTGCTTCAGCTGAAACAAACTTTTAAAATAAATCATAGAATCCCAGAATTTTTTGGGTTGGTTGGGTTAAAGAACATCTGGTCCCACACCTTCCCCTGTCCCAGGTGCTCCAGCCCCAGTGTCCAGCCTGCCTTGGGCACTGCCAGGATCCAGGGGCAGCCACAGCTGCTCTGGGCACCCTGTGCCAGGGCTGCCCACCCTCACAGGGAAGTAAAAAATGCTTGTTTTGTTATTTTTTTAAACCTACCAATAATACTATTTTCACTGATTGCATGAGTTTAATGTGCTTTATTTTATATTATTGTTAATGCAGCTGGCCCTGGATTTAAATGCTTTTCAGTTGCCTTTTTGTGCCATTATATTTGATTCCTCAGCGAGACTTTCTAAGAATATGATTAACCCTCTGGGTCATCTTATAATGTAATTATTAATGATTGATTCTGTTTATCCTTGGGATCAATATGAGAAGCAAAAATGCTTTGGCATATATTTGGGGTTGATTTCTTGCATTCAGTAAACATGATCTGGTGACAAGACTGGTATTGGTTTATTACTCGGAACGTGTTTGATGAATCTGAAGTGTGTAATTAGTTTTATATAATGATGGTGATATGTGGGGTTTTTTACATGACTTATGTTAATATGGCCAATAGTGTTAACATCTCCTGCCACTAATAGTTAGGGTGGGGATGTATAGTAATTGATCTTCCTGGGAGTGCTGTAATGTAAAAACAATTCCGGCTGTTTGAAGTATATTTTACAAGTGTGCATTGGGCCTTTGGGATGTTATACTGAAAAACCCAATTGTACAGTTACCATGGGAACCCAATTAGAATAGATTGCTGGATTTTTTTTTTTTCTTTCTCAGGCTTTCATCTTGACCAAAAATCTAATGTACTTTAAATGTTTTCATATGGAATTTTGTTCATATAGTCACTCGGTGTAATGGCTGGTTTTTAATTTTAGTGCTGAACCAGAGTGTTCTGTTGAGGGTCCCGAGGACTTATCCTTCAAGGAGAATCTTCCTTTAGTGTTTAAAAGTTGATGAACTGAGAAAAAATACTTTTTATTAATCCAAGTTCTTACTGCCATCACATGTACTCGTCAGGCTGCAGTCCTGGGGGAAAAGAAGCAGGGAGGTATCCTAAAGCCCAAGGACTTCTGTTCTAGATCGTGAGCAAAACATAACTGAAGGATTTCCTGCCCTTCAAGGATCTCTTTTTGATGTCACCTCTGACTTTCCTTCACCTTTGTGGCCTGTTGACATATCCAGAGGTTTGGGGATGCTCACTGTGATGTGTTTGCTTCCTGCCCCATTGAGCAGGTGTTTGTGTATCTTCAGGTGTCCTGGGAGCATCCTGCTCCATCAGTGCTTGAGAACCTCTTGCTGGAATAGCCAAGGGAAGCTGAGGCAGGAGAGATGGAGATGGATATCACTGGTCCTTGGCAGCTCTGGGCTAGTGAGGATTGTCAACTATTTATTTTTCCCATACTGCTCGTCAATCCCCCCAGTTTATTTATCCCACTCTGCAAATGCAGGAGGGAATTCCCATTTTTGGTGAAGCCATTGCTGGCATGAAGGTTTCAGTTTTTTGAGGTTTGGTTCTGGTGTCTCAGTTTCCACACCATGGAAGCGGTATCACTGAATTTGATCAATGTGTGTTGCTCCAAAGAGGTTTTGGCTTTTTGCCTTCAAAGTCACCCTCAGGAGAGCCCTTCAGCTTCATGGGAAGTTCTGACCTCCTCCAGCAAGACAGTCTCTGCAAGGCTGAGGTGCTTTTTGGAGGGATGCTTTGGACTTTCCAGTTGTTTTTTTTTTTGCTATGAATTCCCCCAGTCTGGCTGTCAGAAATCTCCTAACCACCATGGTTTGGACATGACTGGTTTGACCCAGTTCTGGTCACCCAAGGAAAACCTTGTTGGGTGAGCAGGTGGAGCTCAACCAGGGTTTGAAATGAGCTTCTGAATAAATCTGATTATCAAGGCAAAACTTTCAGCTTTACCCTTCAGGAAGATCTAAAAAAAATGAGCGTTGCTGAGCATTTTGAAAGACCCAGCTCTGAACTGACGATAGAAATAAATTGCTATTTTATTTTTAGCTCTATCACAGATATTTTAAGTAGTTCTATTAGATTGCTCATCTGCCTGACCTGCATTTAAAAATGCAGTGAGTTCTCTTTGCAGTGGCTGCCATGTTACTATAGTCAAAATACTAATTATTCATCTTAATTTTAAACACTTAAATAAGATGCAATATTAAGATTAAGTGTTGCTGTTTGGTTTTAAGTGGCTGGGAAGTGGCCATGTGTTCTGTCAGTGCCTTGGACTCCAAGGAGAAGTCTTAGAAAACCTGGGATGTTCATATAATTTCATTTTTAAGAGGTTTACCATTTCTGAAGTGGATACAGTGATCCCTGCCCATGGAATGGTGATTCCCTGATTTCAGTGGAGCAGTTCCCATCGAGGCTGGCTGTGAGTCAGGACTGTGAAGCTGAGCTTTGGCACTTAATCTCCTTGGTTTTAAAAAATACAGTGTTTGTACCACATCTTTCAAAGACAGAGTGATATTAGCTGAGTGGCACTAAAGAAAAACATAGAGGGGGGAGCTAAATGCCAAAGAAATAGGAAATATCCTTTATTTCCAAGGGGAGAGCTAAAAGGAACCAGTTGTGTTTTTTAATTATATAAATAATGTTAAAGGCTAGATTATAATAATTGAAGTTAAAATGTTTTAGGTACTCAGGGCGTGAAATCTGTGCTTTTAAACCCAGAATATATCACAACCACTTGCTTTAAAATCACTTTCATGCCTTAAAATGTGGCATTTTCTAAATCACAAAAGGCTCTTCGTTTTACTCAGTCACTTAGAAGTACATGACAGCCTGTAAAAAATTATTCAATTAATACTTTTATCTTTGGAGGCATTCCTATTCCAGATATCAGAGTTGTGCAGTGCTTGTTGTGGAAGAACTCTTCAGTGTGCCATCTGTTGATTTTTTTTGTTTGACTCATGACAAGTGGGTGACTTAACATTAAAATTCCATGTTGTTTATTAAAAAAAACCAAACTCCCTTTGGAAATTCCGTTGCTGAAACTTGGAGCTCGATTAAAAACTGATACAGAGGTGGATATTCTGGATATTCAGTTCTCCCTGTGGAATTCAGATTTAACGATCTAACTGGGAATTTATTTATTTTTTTTCCTTCCAGGTGGAGCCTTTTCCTCCACGATGGCTTCGAGGCTGGTTCCCAAAGTAAGTTTCCAGTGCAGTGCCTTTGCAGGGAGGTGTCCACTGGAAGTCCAGCATTACAAAAGAGTTCACGTAACATAGTTTGTTTTTTCCCCAGTGCCCAGCAGTCAGGATTAGGAATCCAGTTGACAAGATTGATGCTGCATTGTAAATCTCTGTAGCTCTGTCATGGTTGGTAACAGGCATCAGTGGACCTTTCCCCAGCACGTATCCATCTGCCACAGAGCATAAATAACAGGACAGAGCTGCTCTCTCCGTTTTGTTGCTGTTTCCATTCCCTAATAATAAACACCTCCCTGAAAAAGAGGCTTAATTTTGAGGCTTGATGCTTCAGTGATGTAAGTGTAGGTCAGTGACATTGTGGCAAAATAAGAAACATGGATGTTTATCCAAATGTTCAGACAATTTACTCTGCTGAAAGAAGGGCATCAACACATTGTTAGTCTATAGCTGTCTCCCTGAAATAGTTGAAATGAACTTTGAAGACACAAATACCCTTTTTTTGGTGTGGAATACCTATTTTGTAACATTAGTGATGTTCCTCTAGGAAAACACTTCTGGTGCAATCACACCTGCATTTCAAACTATTCCTGTTGGCAACTTCTGTCACTGCTCTAAATGTTTGAGTAGTGGCATCTCTTGTGGTTTTAATCTGCTTTACATAATGTCATGTGGCTTAGGAAGGAGCATTTTGCTGGTTTGTGTTGTTTACCTCTTTTCTACAAAAGCAAATCGGTTTTGTTTTGTAAAGCAGAATGGTTGAGGAAGAAATCCAGGTAAATAAATTATTGCTTCACTTTTTTCTTTTGAACCATCATCTCTTTAGTCACATTTATGCATCTTCCAGTTGCAAACACCTTTTAGCAGAGGGAGGGAGAATCCCTGGCTCCCTCTCATTGCAGGCTAGGTGTGATATAGCTGGCAAGTGACACGAAACTAATAATTTATTATCTAACCTTTTCATTTCCCCCTCTCTCACGTGGAGTTGAAAGGTGCAGCTTGAGCTGTTCAGGGAGTTTTCCCCTTTTGATATGTGGGAAGACAGAAGGTTTGAGGTAAAACACTCCAACTCCACTGTGGGGACTGTGCAGACACTTCCCTGTGCTCTGGATGCATATTAAATATTTATGGCCTGATGTAATTGGTGATTTTCGGGCTGTTTTCAGTGTGTGATCAGTTTGCACAGCCCCACGTTGGGGTGACACCCAGCGTGTGCCTGGCCATGGATTTGCAGGAATCAATTATCACCCGTGCAATGTGCTGAACAGTTTTTAAGGAGGCTGCTGAAAAATGCTTTGGGGAAGCAGGCAGACGTGGGAATTTTCCATAATCACTGCCTGTGCCTCCCACTCCATCCCTGCTTCTGCTGCAGTGACCAGAGATGAGTTTTGGCTTTGGGTTGGCTGGAAGGTGGCTGGGCTCTGGGTGACCAAACCTCTCCATATTTAGGGATTTGGGTGGGGGTTTGTTCTTCTGACAGTGGGGCGGGTTTTGTATTTCATTAGAAAACTCTAAATGTCATTCTGCTCCTCGCTGGATTTCTGACAATTAAATTTGAAGTTAGTAAATGGATTCTTGTACTAACCCTGATGCTTTGCTCTGTTAATAGTGAAACCCTTGTCCTGACTCGAGCAGGGATGGACAACTATAGGAAAATCCAGATGTGTGTGTACCAAGACTATACTCTTGTATTTTTATACAAATCTTTGCGACACCTCTTCTGTCTGTATTTATTTCCCTGTATTTTGTGTTTTTAGTGAATTCCTAATACACATTTTGCTGCTCTGCTCACTTCAGAAATATCAGCAAAATTCTTTCCTCACACACAACTCAGATTCCTGACTCTCCTTCAGCTTAAGGAGCACTATTAATGGTTTTGTTCATATTGCTTAGATTTATTTTGTTATTATTCTCCAGCTCCTACTCTTCAGGTAGAGCTATTTTGGTATTATAAAGAATGATGGATTATATAGGAAAGTTTCTTTTGAAGCACTCCTGATATTGTGCAATGCACTTGGGGGTCAGCTACACTTGACTGATGCATGATTTATCCCATGTCCCTGCCACTTCCTGAGATAAAGCTGCTATTTTATCAAAAATGCCAGCAAGTGTGATTTAGAATTTATACCCCTCCTTTTTCAAATAATTGTTCTGATTACTTTCTGGCACGGCAATAAAATGATAAAGGTAATTGCACACAAATGTGAGATAGCACCAAAATACAATAAAATTAACCTGAATTAGCTTGACTTGTCGATGAGAAGTATTTATGAAATGTATTTTTGCAATAAGGGAGACTGATATTATAGCTGGAAGGTGAGTTATTGCCTTAATGTAATACTGTTTGAAATTTAAAAAAGAGACTGTTACAGTTGAGGGTGATTGTGCCTTTGAAATTAAGTTGAAGTGATTCTTATAATTGGCAGCAATAATGCATTGGGAAGGTAATATCTTTTATTGTGTTATGCCTAGTTGCATTATCTTTTATTTAGCTGGTCCTGACTCCATCTCTGCAGAGAAGACAGGCAGGAGCAGATCAGGAATTTTGTGGATTTAGGTGATAAAAACTTGAAATGTTACCCAATATTAAAGTCATTCTTCTGCTGGTTTTTTTTTTTCATTTTTAGCCCATTTTCAGTTCCCCTGAACTTGATACAAGGCTCATTTGATTAAAATTTCATCTGTTTTCCTGTATTTTCATCTGTTTTCCTTGTATTGGAGTAGTTGCCATGTATTTACATCAGGCTGAGCTGTAAGAGCCGAGCACTCCAGCCTCACTGTGTGTGCATTTATGTCAGGTGCTGATTTGGGCAGTGAATTTTGTATTTCTCTGTGCCTCAGAGTACAACCTCTTACAGAAAAGTGTGAACACGCTCTTACAGCAAGCCCCTTGATGGTTTTCAAGGAGTAGATCCTCAAATCCCAGAATCCCTGAGGCTGGAAAAGCCCTCCCAGCCCGTGGAGTCCCAGCTGTGCCCCATCCCCACCTTGTCCCCAGCTCTGAGTGCCACCTCCAGGTGACACCTGCAGGGATGGGCACTCCAACCCTCCCTGGGCAGTGCCAGTGCCTGATCCCCCTTTCCATGGGGAAATTCCTGCTGAGCCCACCCTGAGCTGCCCTGGCCCAGCCTGAGGCCATTCCCTCTGCTCCTGTCCCTGTTCCTGGAGCACAGCCCGACCCCCCGGCTGTCCCCTCCTGGCAGGAGCTGTGCAGAGCCACAAGGGCCCCTGAGCCTCCTTGGCTCCAGGCTGAGCCCCTTCCCAGCTCCTCAGGGATTCTCCAGCCCCTTCCCAGCTCCTCAGGAATTCTCCATTCCCTTCCCAGCTCCTCAGGAATTCTCCAGCCCCTTCCCAGCTCCTCAGGAATTCTCCAGCCCCTTCCCAGCTCCTCAGGAATTCTCCAGCCCTTCCCAGCTCCTCAGGAATTCTCCATTCCCTTCCCAGCTCCTCAGGGATTCTCCAGCCCCTTCCCAGCTCCGTTCCCTGCCCTGGCCACACTCCAGCCCCTCCATGCCCTTCTTGTCCTGTGCCCAGCTCTGGCACAGCACAGAGGGAATTGTAACTGTATATAGATAACTAGATATGTGGCCAACACCTTGGATTTAATTCTTGAAGTGATGAACACGTCTGGAAAATTAAGATTACTGCACCATGACTTTTCCTTTGTATGACATTTCATGGAGTCATGGTATATCCTGAGTTGAAAGGGACTTGTTGAAACTCAACCCAGTAACAACAAAATAGTTTTTTTGGAGGGGATCCTCTAATTGTTACGAGACAAGATTCTTGATTTTTTATTCTATAGTACATTTATTTCTATAATTGTTTGTAAGCAAATTCCTTAATTGTTTTAAAATAAATATATTACAAGTATAAAAAAATCAGTGTTTTATTCCTTCTGACAATGTTAAAATATTGAAGAATTCAACAAAATATAACATTGCTTTGTAGTGCTTCTAACTGAATCTTCTGCCATACGATTTCCAGCTTCAAAAATGAGGAGCTGGAGGACTTAATCCCTTTGGTAGGTCCTTGGAAGGATAGGAGGGACAATGTGCTTCCCCTCCCCTTGGAAGTAACACCAGGACTCGTGGCTTTTTGGACTCGTTCCTGGTGGGATTTGCAGGTATCCCTGAACTGGGTGCACACACTTGTTGCCATAATCTGATTATTCCAGGAATATCTGGCACTGTCCACTTTCCCTTCCCTTGCTGCTCCATTCCTTACCCTGTTTAGTTAATTTTAATATCTCTTGGCAGCCCCCAGTTTGATGAGATGCCCTGAATAACTCTGTGTCCCCACCATGATCAGGAATTTTTAAAACTAATTAACACCGCACTTCTGTGCTGTGTGTAAGTAGAAGCTGATAATTGTTTGGGTAGGAAAGCACCTCAGAGATCATCAGGTGTTATTCTTTGCTTTGTGCTATTGGTACCACATGATATCAATATCCTGATTGATATACATGTGGTTTATTATAGTATCTATGCTTTAAGTGCCACGTGGCTGCTGTGCCTGCAGCCCATTTAAATTTCCTGTATAAGTAATAGCTGGAGAAAGATGCAGGATGCGTTTACTTGTGTTTGGAGAGGTTCTGGAGGAAATAATACACCAGAATTCCTGTTTGAACAGCCTGCTGGGCTCTGCTGTTGAAGTACCAGCTCCAATCCAGGCTTGGCGTCAGCAGCAGATGGAGTTGAAAACTGCACTTGTTGAGTGTGGAACACAGGAGCTGTAACCCACCTGCCCCTTCCAGGGGAGTTAAAATGGGTTTATTACAATTGCAGTGCCCTTCCAGTAAAACCAGGCAGTCAGGGCCAGCCCTGGGTGCTGGGAATTGGTCGCTGCTCCCGTCTGCCAAAGCAGCCGAGTGAAACCACAGCCAAAGAGCCAGAGGCGACCACTGCTTGGAAAGGCACTTCCCCAGCTTGGCATTTCGGGGGCTTCTGGGTGCCATCCAAAGAGGATTAGTAGGATAATGCGATGGGACAACAGGAACTTGCTTTTGTTGTCTTTGATTGTTTAATAAAGAATTACGTGTTTGCTCTCCTCGAAGACTTTTGAAATGCCGTAGAAAGCAAATGTTGCTCCATGTGAGCACGTATCCCCCTGGTTTTTCAGGGGCTTGTGTGAAGTGGGCCTTTGGATAAGGGAAGAGGGGCACTGATTTTGAGTGTTTATGCCAGTGTATATTTGTATATGTTCAGAATATGCAGTTTGATTCTGTACCTTCACATTTTTATGGGATTAGTTCTTCGGAAGGTAAAGAAATTGCATCACCCCAAACTAACCCTGGATTTGCTTCCAGTCTGTCTGACATTTCCTTTCCAAACCTCCCCGCGCCAGGAAACGAGGAGGTTTTGTTTTCATACCCTCTGAAGTTACAGGTTTGGCTTAACCAGGGTTAGATTTACTCAGAGAAGCAGTGAGACACCAGGAGAGCACTGCAGGGTTTCAGTGCAGCTCTTGTTCAAGGGGCTCAGCTGGGGAGGTGTTTATTGTTCCTGTAGCCAGCAGAGAATTCCATGGACCTGGATCTCCAGTGCTTTTTGCTGGAAAGCTGACAGTTTGTTTTGGATGCTGTGGGAAGGAGAAGTGCACCCAGCAGGGACAGTGATTGTGGAGGGGGAAGAGATGTCTTGTGTCCAGGTCAGGGTTGTTCAGTCCACAGGAACCTGCAGCAGGATATAAAGGACTTGTATTTTAGAACATTAGAGGTAATTTTAAAAGTTACTTTGTTTTTAGTGGGTTGTATTGACAGGATTACATCAGATTAGATACCAAGATGATTGTTTTGTTTCAAGACTTTATTCTTGGGTTTAAGCAACATCTTTTCCTCAAAAATTAGCTTTTGTCTTAATTTAAAACCTGTGAGACACTTGGCTCTTTTTGGACTGACAGTTTTCCATATTTTTGGAGGATGCTGTGAGTGGAGTGATACTGGAATTGTGCATTACCTGGTTCAGAAATTATTTTCCATGAACTAATGAGAGATGTTGGTCAGAGCTCCCTGTGGGTTGCAGAGGGCAGCAGCCATCCCTTGCTTTTCTGAACAAGGAGCTTCCTGGTTTTCAGGACAACTTTGTCACATCTTCAGCTGCCCAGATTAAGATGTCAAACCTTCAGGGGTGTGTTTGGATGGGGACATCCTTATCACAGATTTCCAGAATGGTTTGGGTTGGAAAGACCTTAAAATTCATCCAGAGCCACCCCTGCCATGGCAGGGACACCTTCCACTGTCCCAGGCTGCTCCAACCAATGTCCAGCCTGGCCTTGGGCACTGCCAGGGATCCAGGGGCACCCACAACTTCATATTTTTCATATTTCTTTGGAATTCACACCATTCTGTTTAGTTAGAAATCTATGGACTCTTTTTTTTTTCAAGAGGAGGAAGCAGCTTTTAGAAAAATTTGTATTTTAGCTTGGAAATAAATTAGACATTTCATAATAAGCAGAGAGACTTAATGCAGAATTAAATGTTTCTCATTCTCTCTTTTATTCCAGTATAGCAAAGTGATACTAATATTCCAATATATTAAACTTTCACTATATTTCACTTCAACGTTCAATATATTTCACTTTTAGTGTAAAAATTCCAACAAACTCTTTACTTCTTTCTTCTCTGCAGTAAAATTATTTGTAGTACATAAACTCTTTGTTCTCTTGGAACAGTAGCTTTTGTAAGGTGAAAATACAGATTATTAATCAAGATATTAACAGGAGTAGAATTTTAGATTGTTCTGATTTCATGGATCCTGTCTTCTATTCACAGCCCTTAAATCTTTCTCTGCCTTGAAACACTAAAAAATTGCTTTTTCCTCTAAGACAAGGCCCATAAGGTTGGAAAATCACCCTCCACCCTGCACTATATGTGCAGAAATGCATTACCTTTACTATTAATATCTTTTCCCATATTCTTTACGTACAATGGATTGTTTCCTTTCACATAAACAGGCAGAACCCAGTAAAACAAATACAGGAAGTTTTAAACTATTAAGGAGATGTGGAGAGAACTGTAATTCAGTGAAATCCTTGGATGGGTGGCCTGCTGGCATGGGCAGCCTCATCAGTGGCAGAGGCTTTTTGACACTAAATCATTTTGCACACATTGGTTTATGATGGGTTTTTGCTTTGCCTGATGGGATTTGAGAAGGGTTTTGTTAGAAGGATGCAAACTTACTGCATCAGGAAGGGTGGCTGAAATGAAGAAGCAAGTTGCCAAACTCTGATGTATTCCCCTTAAATTTAAATCCAATATTTGAAGCTTTGATTGAATTTTAATTCAAAACTTGAATCAATAGCAAGCAGGTTTGAGATACTCAAAAGAAGGACTCTCTAGGAGTTCAGGCCTGGTGGTTTTTTCCTGTAATTAGGATGAAGAAGCAGCTTCTCTGGCATTTATTGATCATCCTCAAACTCAACAAGTGTCTGGAGTTGATTTTTGGTGATATTCTATGGCACCATCACAGTAGGGCAGGTGTTTGTGAATTGTAGCTCATTTGCTGATGCAAATGTCAGGACTTTGACGGAGTTTTGGGGATAAATTTGTGGAGAACAGGACGTAAATGACCAAGGTGGTGTTTGGTCACATCTCTGCCAGGGTGGGTGTCAACACCTCCAAGGGAATCACCTGCAGGTAGTGATTCCAGTGGATTAATACATTGAGAAATTCAGATTTTATGGGTTAGAATTCCTGTGATTGGTGCAATCTGGGGTCCTCTGACAGTAATTTTAGTGTTGGAAGGCAGTGTGTGGTTCCCTCCTAGCCCATCATGGCAGCAAGGTTGTGTGGGAAACCTCCTGGGGCACCTGGGTGGGTTCTTCAGCTCCACAGAAGTGTGAAGAACTAAACAGCATTTCCAAATGGCTGGAAATGGTGGAAATGGGACCATTTTGGGGTCTGAGGGAGATAGGGGGAAGAATTGCAATGCAGTTTCCTGCTGTTGGTTGTATTTCCATCACACGTAGCTCAATTAACGCGTGGTTAATCTGAAAATGATCAGGAGAACCCTTTCTTGGAGGAACTGGGACGTCTCCCTGATTAATGCAGGTTTCAAAAAATCCAATTGCAGCATGTGTGAGGCCACATTCGATTTGCCAGCTGAATATGTTATTTTTGCCTTGATTCTCAGAAATATTTGAGGGGAAAAGAAAAAAATTCGTGAGGACTTCCGTGCTGTAGCCTAATGGAAATCCCCTGCTAAATCAGATGCAGAGGGGATTATTGTTAATATTTTGATATTGGTGTGGTGGGTTTATATTGTAAAAGCAGAGTGAAGGAAATGGAAAAACCTGAGGAGAGGAGATCCATCAGAGATAGGGCTCTGATGGGAAGGATTCAGTTCTCCATAATACTGAAAGGAAAATCAGGGTCTGCTCTCTGGACTTTTCTGGAAAACACAAATTGTTTTCTGGGAGAACATGGAGCATGGAAATGCTTTGCTACAGACTTTTTTTTTTTTTCAAGCCTAGTTGATTCTCAAGATTTCTCTGCCATTTTATTTCTCTGTTCATTATTATGGATATGAATTGAATTCTAGGATGTCAGGCCAATGTCCAGAGGAGTTTTTGGGGGTGTTAGGAGAAACAGGACATAGAAATATTTGAATTATTTACTGTAGTGTGAAAGCTGCTTAATGCAAATTTAAATAAAATTGCAATCTTTCAGTTTGCTGTATCTAGCAGTCTGGTGATGTGAACTTACAAGTGTTGTTCCTACGGTTTTATTTCTTTGGGAAAACTGCAGAGGTTGGCAGATGTTTCCTCTCTAAAAATTGTATTTTTTCCTAGCTAATAGCAAAATTATGAGATATTTTGATACAGAATTATAAGTATTGTGGTGGAAGGGCAGAATAAAGGTAGAGATGATTGAGAAGCTGATCAGAATTCTTCCAGTTTTTCATAAAACCATGCTTTGGGTTGGAAAGGGACCTTAAATCCCACCCAGTGCCACCCCTGCAGGGACACCTTCCCCTGTCCCAGGTGTTCCATCTCCAGTGTCCAGCCTGGCCTTGGGCACTGCCAGGGATCCAGGGGAAGTGTCCAGGCAGCACCAGCACCACTAAACCCCATCCTGAAGTGCCAGATCCTCGTGGCTTTAGAGCACTTCCAGGGATGGTGACTCCACCACTTCCCCTGTCAGCCTGTTCCAATGCTTGACAACCCTTTCGGGGGGGGAATTTCTCCTCCTGTCCAGCCTAAATAACAGAATTGGTGTCTGGACAGAGGAGTGTGCATTGTCCATCTGTCAGTGACCTTCATCCTGGAGCATCCCAACCCAATTGCCTATGGATGTGGATTGATGTCCTGCAGCCTCATTCCTTTACAAAAATAACCCTTCTGAAAATTGCTGCCCAATGAATATGATAAACAAGGCAGCAAATAGGAGTTGCAGTCACTCAGGGTTTCATCTGTAAAGTTCAGTTCAAGTTGGAGAGAGCTCAGAGGGTTATTGATCGTTCTCTGCTGCTCCCTGCATCCTGGGTTTTGTTCTGATGGAAAAGTTGTGGAGCACGTGGTGTGAGGTTCAGTGCATCTGGTTCAGGGCTGTCAAACCAATAAACATGAAGAATGTGTGCTGCTTTGCCACATATGTAAATTTTACTGTTTGTGTGCTGACTTCTGCAATGAGATGCTGCCCCAAAGAAGTTCTCCCATGTCCTCCAGGAGGGAGAAGGAACATGGAAAAAGTTGGTTGGGAAGGAGTTTCTTTGTGATGCCACCAAACATTTGCTTCTTCAGCAATTGGAGTTACAATCCAAGTAAAGAAACCACAGGGAACCTGAAGTTCCTGGACTTCTCCAAGCTGAGTGAGGTTGCTCTGGTTGCTGTGTGTCTGCAATGGAGGAATTGTGTAAGAGCTTCCCAAAATTCAGGGCTTTAGGTTTACTTTTGCTCTAGTTATGCAAAGCTGTCAGCTTGATGGTTTTTCTGCTCTCTCACACTGGTTATATTACTCACAGATGTGACTTCATTCCACAGCACTTAATAACGGGGTCTGAAAGGATTCTCTTATTTGGAAAACAGCTAATTATTGTACAGCTGTGAGCAGTGGGCAGCTGTAAGTCACCCTGCTGGACCTGCCTGGCTCCTGCTGCACCCCTGCTCTGGCATTCATGGAATCCCAGAATGGCTTGGAAGGGATCTTAAATCTCATTTCATCCCATCCCCTGCCATGGGCAGGGACACCTTCACCTGCACCAGGTTGCTCCAAGCCCCGTCCAACCTCGAACACAGGGAAGTAAATAAAATAAATCCAAGAAATTTGTTGTTCTCTCAGCATTGCAGGAAACCTCATGAGGTTCAGCAGGTCAAGTGCAGGGTCCTGCACCTGGAGGGACAGGACACAGGGAATGGCTTCTCAGAGGGCAGGGATGGATGGGATATTGAGAAGGAATTATTCCCTGGGAGGGTGGGCAGGCCCTGGATCCCTGGCAGTGCCCAAGGCCAGGTTGGACATTGGGCCTTGGAGCACCTGGGACAGGGGAAAATGTGGAAATAAGTGATTTTTATGTTCCCTTCCATCCCAAACAGTTGTAGGAGCCTTTTATTCTGTGTTTGCTGATGGAGTTACCTTGTGCTGCCCCACAGTTTCCCAGTTTTTCACTTTTTTCCCAGTTTCACAGAGCTCTTTGGAGCACAGGACTTTCCGTGGTCTGGACCAAGGGTTTGGTGTCTGGGTGACTGCAGAGGACACTGGTGATGTTCTGCCCTGTCCTGCTGCAGTGATGGCACAAACCAAACTGGGAATACAACTCACACTTCCGGACTTGGGGGTGGTTTTTAGCCAAGATGAATTTGACAAGTCTGTTATTGTCGGTCTTGTCCAATATTGAGAAATACTTGGCAGCTGTTTCCAGCTACATCCTATCAGTAATCGTAAAAGCAGACTGGTAACAATGGGAATAAAAATATGCTTCTTTTCCTAAGGAATGATTGATTTTTTCATGTGTTTTCTTTTCCAGCAGACATATTCTATTTGTGTTCCAGCTGTTATTTGCATAACACTGCTGCTCTAAACCACTGAATCTACTTTGTTGTCACAACAGTCCTGTTTTAAATAAGTGTCACAGCACATTGGATTTTAGCTGATAAACCAGCCATGAAAGTGCTGCTATTTCACTTTTTTATGAAGATCACTATGCTGCTAGTTAATGTTTTTTTTGAGACTTTGATTTAGGTACTGATTTCTGAAGATAGATCATTTTAAGTTGGAATTTTGAAAGTGAATGCCGTAGTTGAGGAAACTTGAAATTCACTGTTGTCTCCCTTTTTCCAAATTGCTTATGAAAACTGCTCGGATCCGTTCCTTGGTGCAAATCCCTGCAGTTAAAGAGGATTTTATTTCCTTGAACAGGTGAATTCCAAGCAGGGAGGATCTCCATGCCAGCAGAAGCAGGTGGTTCTGCTCAGCCCCCTGGGCAGGATCGAGATCTCGGGCTGTGAGACGGGCGTACATGAAATAAAACTTCCCAAAACGAGCCTGCTGCCAAGTGGGTGAGTTCATGTCCTATTGATCCTGGCCTTCTGTTTGTGCTGCAGGAAGGAGATTGCCCAGAGGATCTGAGAGCACGCTTGTTTTTGCTGATCCTACTGGGAGGGGTCTCTTGTGCCCTTAGGGACTCCAAAATACATCAATTCCTGTGCTGCTGCCTCAAAAATATTATCAAACATTTTAAACTGTAAGTGGTTTTAATGTAACTTCTGAAAGAATCTCCTGCCTGCCTTAATTTTTGGCACACTTAGAAATGACACTGTGGGTAAAATCTCCTTTCACACCTCACAAATTTTGCAGACCTACATCTATTTTTATATTTTTATATTTTTATATTTTTATATTTTTATATTTTTATATTTTTATAATTTTATAATTTTTTTATTTTTATATTTTTATATTTTTATAGTTTTATAGTTTTATAGTTTTATATTTTTACATTTTTATATTTTTATATTCTTATATTTTTATATCTTTATATTTTTATATTTTCATATTTTCATATTATTTTTAATTTTTTATTTTTTATTTTTTATTTTATATATGTGTTTTTTATTTTTAATTTATATATTTTTATATTTTTATATTTATATTTTATTTATATTTTATATGTTTACATTTTAATGTTTTTGCATTTTATTTTTTACATTTTATGTTTTTACATTTTTTATATTTTATATTTTTATCTTTTATTTCTTATGTTTTTATATTTATGTTTTTTAATGGTTTAGTGGTTTGTTTGTTTGTTTGTTTGTTTGTTTATATTTTTAATATCTAGATTTGTGCTCCAACAGGTAGATTCAGGACTGACTGATTGTTTTAATTACTGTGTAGTGCTGGTGAGGGCTTTAGCTGTTTTCCCAGAGCTGTAATGTCTGCTGGAGATTGGAACAGATCCCACGTGGCAGTGGAGGTGATGTCTCCAATCCAGGCCTGGCTGAGGAGGCATCAGTGCATTTTCCTGTTTGTTGTAAATTGTGTTCAGTCTGCTGGAGTCCATCTGTCCTGCTCAGATATTTGATTTTTTTTGCCTTATTTGTGAGGAAATGTTCAGTGACATTTTTAGAAGGAACGTTGAATTCATTCAGAATTGATGCTAAATTTCTATGCCAAATTTCTTTGGCAAAATCAAGACTTCTTAGGCTTTGTCAGACTTCTCTAAGACTGGTCTTTCAATTGAGTTTGGTAATTAAATTCCACTTTTCCACAGTCTGCTACATCAGTGCTGCCACTGACAGGACTCAAACAGGTTTGGCTTCTTTTCTCAACATTGTCTTTTTCATCCTGTGTTTGTGTCTGAAGTTCTCCATGGATTTGTAGGATGCTTGCTTTCCTATTTTATTCTCCTTGTAACTGAAATGGGTGTAAAGTTAATCAGGACTGTGGAGCATAACGTGTGTTCTGGTTGAAATGTGATTTTACCTCCCATACGAAAACTCTGAAGCCTCTGGATTTCAGTTTTGGCAACTCCAGGGATGTGGAAATAACTGCTGCACTTCCTTCAGGTTCTGGATTTCTGCTGATGAGGAATGGAAATAAATGAGAATTTAGGATAAAGTTGGAACTTGGCTTTGCTGCAGAGCAAAACCTGCCTGGAGAACAGCCCAGGGGATGAGGATCTGCACCTTGTGAAGGGTGAATGTCAGTGGGGAGTGGAATAAGAACAGGGAAAATATTTGGGGGCTGTCAGAGCTATTTGTAGGGATGGGTGCTGCTCTTTTACCAGAACATCTGGAAAAAAAAATCTGGTTTTGTTTTACCAGGACATCTGGTTTGCTCACCTGCAACGTGTTCATGTTCTCTGGTTGAAGGTCATGATCTTGTTCTTCAGCAGAAGTTGGACAGTTTAGATCCTTTTCCTAAATTTTAATTTTCACCTGTTCTAGATCTTCACTTTTCTCAGTGCTGAGCTGACTTCACTTCATCTTGAGGCATTAGTGGCATCCTGGTAACTCTTAACCTCACAGGCTGCATGATTTATGTGCAAAAATTGTTACATTAGAGGGTCTACCACTCAGGAATAACTCTGAAGCTAAAGGCAAGAAGAGTGTTTTTATGATTACTTTAAGAATTTAAATCTGAAGAAGAAAGGTGGGACTTCCTTTTGTCTTTAGCACTGATAAAGTTCTAAAAATTTTAAAGCCATCTGTAAATGTTTGTGCTGAAGTATAACATTTAATCTCTTCTACTCATCGCTAGTGAATAGTTGTTAAATCTGGCCTCATTATTTTCGACAGAATGAAATAAAAACAAAGCAGTGCCTGGTGTTTCTCCTAACTGGCTAATAAACGCCATGGCAAGAACACTGGGTGGGGAAAAAAAAAACCATAAGAAACATAAAAATTGATTTTAATGGACCCCTGTCAGAGAGAACCATAATGAGCACAAGTCTGGTAATAAATATTGGTATTCTGCTCCACGGTGCTTGGGACTTCTCATGTGGAATTGCATGTAACAATCAATAGAGATTTTAGGGTTTTTTAACAACAAAAATAAGTAAACCTTTGAAATATATAAATACTTAAGACTTGCAATCTGTCAGACAAACCTGGTGGTTGTAGAAAAATCTGATAAGAGCCCCTGGTTAATGGCATAATCGCTTTGTGGAGATCTCGCTCTGTTTTACAGCTTGTAAAATGCTGTGCAATTAATCACCTGAGATTACAACCTCCTCACTGATGGCTCTCCTTAAAACTTAAGAACACAGACTATAATGGAGCCTAAAAGGAGAAGCAACAAAGTAAAACCCAGTTTCAGTATGCTTGAAAGAAATTGATCTATTAATGAGATGAAACTAATTGTAATAACCTGAGGTTATTCTGCTCCCCGGGAAGCTGCCGGGCTTTAAAAGTCCAGACACGTCACAGAGGGATGGTTTCTTCTGGAGAGGAGGCATCTTTGCCCAGGCTTCTGAAATCCATGGTGTGCATCCCATTCCTGGAACGGGAGGGGCTTGGAGCAGCTGGGACAGTGGGAGGTGTCCCTGCCAGGCAGGGGTGGCACGGGGTGGGCTCTGAGGGCCCCAGACCAGGCTGGGATTCTGTGATGAGGATGCTCTGACCCAAACAGGTCCCTGAAGGTTTGACATCTTAATCTGGACAAGTGTGTCTGTTTCTAAGAGCTTCAGCTTCACAGTTCATATTTTAAATAAACCCTTAAGTGTGTATATGTATTTTTTAAAATTATAAATATATGTGTGTGTGTTTGTGTGCATATATATATATATATATAGAAAAAATGCTAGTTATATATTATTATATATATTACATTATATATCTAATATATATTGTACTATATAATTACATAATATAATATATATTATATAGAACGTATGAAATATAATATATATTATATATATTACATTATATATATTATATAATATATTGTACTATTTAATTATATAGTACAATATAAAGATATATAATATATCTATTTCATGCTAGATCAGCTGTTGTAGTTTTTCTTTCAGTACATGCCAATCTAATGATTAGTTTTGATCGATCTTCCTCCAACATCCCGACCTGAAATAGTGCAAGTGTTTAACACTTCTTGCTCATGTCCAAAAGAAAAACTCCTTTTTTTTTGCTGTTATTTTACTTCAAAGTGTCTTCAGTGGCTTTGGAGTTTCAGAATTAGGTTTTTATTGTTGTTCTGCTGCCAGCTGTGATGTTCCCACACTGGGATGACTCTGTTTTGAGAAGCTTTGACTCATTCCAGAGGTGCAGGAGTAAATTGTCCCCTTGCTGAGCAGGTAACACAAAACCATGGTTTTCCCTCTGCTGAATATTTACAGCACAAAGTACTTCGGAAATGTGGGCTGTGGACTTGGCATTGGGATGGCAGCAGGGAGCAGTTTCTCCCTGTGTTGCAGAAATCCAGATTCTCTCAGGAATTCCTTTTTTTCTTCAGGAAAACCACCCTGGTTCTGCCAGCTTCCTGCCTGGTCAGGATGGGGCAGGGGTTGTCTGGGCTGCTCATGTGCTGGGGCAGGGAAGCACTGGGGGAACTGGAGGATTTTGGTAAAAGGGCTGTAGCAGAACATGCTTTGAGGAAAACTAAGCAGCTTTCATTGTGTGGTTGGAAAATCCTGCTGGGCACATGGGGGGATGACCACCATCATCCTCCTGCTGGGTGTGTGTGACACAAAAGTTAAATTTGCCATCTGGAAGGTGGGCACAGGTGCCAGGTGATGCCCATAGCCTAGTGTGGAATGTTATTTATTCACCTGGGATTTGAGGATGCCACCATGAGTTCAGTTTTCCACCGAAAAGCTCAGCTGAGCAGCTGTGATCTGTCACTGCCATCCTTGGGGGGCCATCCCAAGATGGGGATGATCTGGGGACAGCCCCTCCTGGCTCTCTGGGGCTGCCGGGGTGTAGGACCAGCTCGAGCTTGCCAGAGGAGCCTGAGGAATTGTGTGTTGTTAAGAAATTGTGCTTGTAAACTGAATTTGGGAAACTGCAGAGAAGGTGTTGGTGCTTCCTCCATGTTTGGGAAGGAAAGCTGGGCAGCCTGACAAATGGTCAAACCCTGCATTCTCCTGGTGCTGTAGGAATACACCCAGGCTTCCTTTTGGGCTCCTTGAGAAGCAGTGTGATCTCATCTGCCCTCTGTGTTCCCTGCAGGTTCTTTGCAGTTTTCCTTAGTGTTTCATTTCCTTCCATCTTACTGGGGGAGATCAGAGGAGGAGGAACAAGGAGCCAGTTTGGCCCTTCCCGTATTATTAATCTGCCTCAGCCTTTCGGGGTGAATCTACAGTTCAAGAAGTTCACCAGGGTTTCTGTCAATCTCTCTCTGTCACTTTACAAGATCAGAAACTCTGCAGAATCTCAGTTTAAGCAGGTTTCCAGCTATTAGAGGTGGAAGGAAAATCTCAGGTGTGTGCAGAGGCAGAGGATGCAGCAGGGCAGGGAGTCTGATAAGAGCCTAGAACAATAACCTGGAGAGGTGTGAGCCACTCTGTTCATCTCTGAGGTATTTAATCATAGCCAGTGGTGATGGTTTAAATGTCAACTTTGCTAACTGTTTCATTCCTCATACTGTAAAATTTACTGGGAGTGATATCTCACTTTGATGCCACAAGTGGGAGGCATTTGGGAGAGTGCCACTCCTCCTATTTTTCCACTGAGCATCAGCCAAGGCTAAGAAACTTAGTGGAGCTCAGGGGCACAGTAAAAACCCACTGAAGGAGGTAGGGATGTGGCTTCTCTGCTGCTTGGAGTGGATTCTGGTTTACCATGAACATCTGAGGTGACTGCTGTGAGTAGAGGATTATTGCCAGTGTGGCTTGAAAGAGGCTCCACTCTTCCTCATTCAAATTCTTCCTTGATTATTGTGTAACAACATAGATTTTTCTATTTAAAAATGGTGCAGGATAAAACCTGAATGAGCCAGAGAACATACTTGGGGTGAAAAAATTAATGGGTTGGGATGAGCTCTAAATGGAGAGTGGGAACAGGGGAGGGAATGAGGCTGGGGAAGGGGATGGAGCCCCAGGAGGGGCTGAGGGAGCTGGGAAGGGGCTGGAGAATTCCTGAGGAGCTGGGAAGGGGCTGGAGAATCCCTGAGGAGCTGGGAAGGGCTGGAGAATTCCTGAGGAGCTGGGGAGGGGCTGGAGAATTCCTGAGGAGCTGGGAAGGGGCTGGAGAATTCCTGAGGAGCTGGGAAGGGCTGGAGAATTCCTGAGGAGCTGGGAAGGGGCTGGAGAATTCCTGAGGAGCTGGGAAGGGGCTGGAGAATTCCTGAGGAGCTGGGAAGGGGCTGGAGAATCCCTGAGGAGCTGGGAAGGGCTGGAGAATTCCTGAGGGAGCTGGGAAGGGGCTGAGCCTGGAGCAAAGGAGGCTCAGGGGGCCCTTGTGGCTCTGCACAGCTCCTGCCAGGAGGGGACAGCCGGGGGGTCGGGCTGTGCTCCAGGAACAGGGACAGGAGCAGAGGGAACGGCCTCAGGCTGGGCCAGGGCAGCTCAGGGTGGATATTGGGAAAAATCTTCTAATGGAAAGGATTGTAAAGCTTTGGAATAGGTTGCCCAGGGAGGTGTTGGAATCCCCATCCCTGTGTGGGTGCAGGCTTGAGGACATGGTTGGTGCTGCTGGTTGATGGTTGGATTTGATGATCTTGGAGGTCTTCTCCAACCTTAGCAATTCCACAATTCTGTGTTGAAACACCAGTGACCGTGAACAAATCCAGCAACAACTCCCACCTTTTCTTTACTTCTGAAGTGCCTTGTGCCCAGAACCTTCAAGGTGCTGCTTTGGCTCACCTGGTTTATCTGGGTGATGCTTGTTCAAATCCAGGATTTCAGCCTTTAACCCCTCCAGTGCTGGCAGCTTTGCTTTTCATCCTGATGAGCCAAGTCAGAGCCTGTTTGTGGTGCCTGTGTGGAGCAGTCACCAGAAGGAGATCACTCTTACATAAATGTTCCTCTTTCAAAGAAAACCTTTCATTTCCAAATATCTTTTAACTTGTGGCACAAAGCTCTCACAAATCTCATTGAGTTTTCTGCCACTGGTTTTGGAAACAAAACATGCAGATGGCCTGGGTAATAAGGAGATGATGCTTGTTACTTCAAATTACCTCAAAATAACAGGAAAGTCTATTTTAAAAAATAGGAAAGAAAGGAAAAAAGAAATATTGCCTTCTCTGGTAGAAGTCTCTACAATATCCAGGCATCAATCTTTATTTCAGCAGATTCAAGGGATGTGGCAGGAAGAGTTATTATATAGCATAGTCCTCCTTTTATTAAAAATAAACTGGGCTAGGGTTTTTCATAGTTTGTTGTGGAGATGCTACAGATTGTTTATGCTGCATCAGGCTAAGAAAACTTTTTATTGGAAGTGGTGTTTCCAAAACATAAACAAAATAACTCTCTGCATGTTTTTAGAGTTCAGCCTGACACGCAGTACAGCTCAAAGATGTGGTTTCACATGGTTTTAGGAATGGTTTGTGGGCAAAGTTTTATTGTCAGGTCTGGCTGGTGAATTTAATTCTGCATGATTAGCAAAACCCACGTTCCTCTCTCACTGAAGCTGAAGTGAATCTTGAGCAACTCCACTGTAATCAATACTAGACTTTAGCTGTGTTATTTTCCCTGACAGCACGGCTGCATTTCTATTATCTGTCAAAGGCAGCAGTGCAAGATTCAAATAGGAGTGGGTTTTGCAAGGCTTCAGTTGTGGTTTTCTCCTGAAATCTTGGCAGAGAAGCCTTTGAGGACTCTGTGAAAAAAAAAATAATAATAATAAAAAACCAAAATAAAAGTGCAGATTTTTTGGTGGATGATAAGCTGGCCATGTTCACTCACAGCCCAGAGACCCCCTGTGCCCTGGGCTGATCCCAGGCTGGGCAGCAGGAAAGGGGAATTCTGCATTCTGTCCTGTGCCCAGGTGAGCCCCAGTGCAGAGCCCAGCCCAGCAGGGAGCTGGAGCTGCTGGAGAGAATCCAGAGCAGGCACCAAATGATCAGAGGATGGAGCAGCTCTGCTGGGAGAGCTGGGGGGGGCTCACTGCAGGGGAGAAGGGTGGGGGGACCTCAGAGTGGCCTCCCAGGGCCTGAAGGGGCTCCAGGAGAGCTGGAGAGGGGCTGGGGACAAGGATGGAGGGACAGGACACAGGGAATGGCTCCCACTGCCAGAGGGCAGGGCTGGATGGATGGGAGATTGGGAATTAGGAATTCCTGGCTGTGAGGGTGGGCAGGGCTGGCACAGGGTGCCCAGAGCAGCTGGGGCTGCCCCTGGATCCCTGGCAGTGCCCAAGGCCAGGCTGGACACTGGGGCTGGAGCCCCTGGGACAGGGGAAGGTGTCCCTGCCATGGCAGGGGTGGAATGGATGGGATTTGAGGTCCTTTCCAACCCAAACCATCCTGGGATTGTACAAACCCCTGCAGTGCTGGTTGCCCTCAGACCCTGCCCCTTGCTCCCATCGCACATTTGGTAGCCAAGGCTCTCCAGGCTGCTCCTCCAGACACCTGCCAGTTAAACTCTTCTGTGGTTCAGTTCTCTCCCTCCAGGAGAGCGGCAGGAGGGGTTCCTGGTACCCACACCCAGGTGTGTCTGTGCTCACCCCTTTCTGTTTGATCCCAAAACACCTCTGTGGCTTTAAATTGTTCCCAGCATTATCTGTGCATGGGTTTTTTGGGGGTTTTTTGGTTTTGTTTTTTGTTTTTTTTTTTTTTGTTTTTTTTTTTTTTTTTTTTGTTGTTTTTTTTTTTTTTGAGAACCACAGAATCAGGGAGGAAACCCAAGATGAAGAGTTGCAACATTCAAAACACCCACTAATTCTGGTACATAATAGAAACATAATCCATGTCATTATGCAGCCCATTTTCCCATCCTTATAGCAAGGATTTGCAATGGAAAAATGCTCCAGTGCATTAATCTACCTCTGGCAGGGGAAGTAGAAAGGTTCCACTCCTGGCCTGAATTACTCCTGGCATTAGTGAAGACACACCAGACACTGTATCTGTGGCACAGCACAGGGCAGGCCATCAGGAAAGGATTTCTTTTCTGGGAAATTTCTCGAGGAGATGATGCTGCATAGACAAATCCTCCCACTCCTCTTTGGTAGAATCATTTTTCAGCACTATTAGAGCTCTGCATCTTCCACACTGGAAAGAAAGAGTCATATTTGTGGTATTTTCAAGTGGGTGTCTGCACAAGTTATATTATCTAATATGGTTTGTTGTTATTTTTTGCTGTTTTAAAATACCAGCACTGTAAAATGTGATCACTGGGCTGTTCTAACATGTCTTGGTTTAGGAGTCAGCCATGGGGTTACAAACACAGCCCAGCTGAGCAGCAGAGCTTGGTGAAACTGGGCTTGTGGTGTTCACACACAGCATGGTCCCTGTTAATGTGCAAGGGTTGGAATCATCAGGTCAGTGCCATGGGTCACTGCCCAGCAGAAATCATGGAATGGTTTGGGTTGGAGGGACCCCAAATCCCACCCATTCCACCCCTGCCATGGCAGGGACACCTTCCCCTGTCCCAGGTGCTCCAGCCCCAGTGTCCAGCCTGGCCTTGGGCACTGCCAGGGATCCAGGGGCAGCCCCAGCTGCTCTGGGCACCCTGTGCCAGGGCCTGCACACCCTCACAGCCAGGAATTCCTAATTCCCAATCTCCCATCCATCCCTGCCCTCTGGCACTGGGAGCCATTCCCTGTGTCTTGTCCTTCCATGCCTTGTCCCCAGTCCCTCTGCAGCTCTCCTGGAGCCCATTCAGGAGCATCTCCTCTCCATGCGAGACCCCCCCAGCTCTCCCAGCTGGGGGTTCCAGCCCTTGGAGCATCCCTGATACCCACTCTGGATGTGCTGCAGCTGCTCCAGGTCCTCATGTTGAGGAGCCCAGACCTGGACACAGTTTTCCAGGAATTCAAGGAGAATTCTCCAGGATTCTCTCAAGGAGAAAGGGGGACAATCCCCCCCTGAGCTGTTGGTGACAATCCTTGTGATGTATCCTGGGATGCTGTTGGCTTTTTGGTGCTGGATGGCTGTTCCCAGCTCCAGCTGGAGTTGGCAGCAGTTCCTGCTCTTCCCTGGCCACTTTGGCTCACACATTTCAGTGAAACCCAAAGGTCTCACCCTGCCAGTGCCTGTACTAATTATGGCTGTTCTTAAAATGCCTCCCGTAATTCCTTCTATAAAAAGAATTTAAGGCTTGGTAGGACAAAGCCCAGTAAATCACCCTGGAGCTCAGAGCTGGGAGGGAATGTGTGTCCTTAACCCCAGGTGCTGCTGCAGTGGCTCATCTCTGCCATTCAGGGATTTTCAGGGAAATGGCAAATGCTCCTCAGCACCCCATGCTGGGAGAGAAAGAGTTAATTTCTAAAACCTTACCCTGTAACTGTAAATGCCATTTTTCTTTCTTCACAAATGTAACCTTTTAACATTTATTTTTAGCTTTTACATTAATATATGTAAAAATATTAAAAGCTCTTGTATATTACATTAAAAACTTATGTCAGCTGCCCTGCTTTTTCCTATTTATTAAAACTTTTCAAGCAGTGAAAACATTTTACTTGTTAATGAGGGGAAGAAGGAAAATTAATGACATAGAGCTCGGATCTTCCAAGATGTCTCCTTTTAACCATGCAAAACCAGCTCTTTTCCCACACTATGTAGTTTAATTTCTGTGTTAGGGTTCAGTAAGCAAATGCAAATAGATTTAATGATTTGCATCAGTAGATCACTTCTCAGTTTAATATCCTCTGATATTTTGGTCAAGGACTTTTTCTTTGGAAGGCTACTGCTGTTTTGTGGAGGAAAAATATTAATAATGGTGGCATTGTGAGGTTCCAGTAAAGCAGGGGAAATGTATAACTTATTCAAAAGCAGCATCTCCCATTATCTTCTCACTAAGATCATGCAGTGGAAAAAGTTATCAGGGAAAAGACACTTAAGAAATAATTGTGAATTGCAGATCATATTAAACATTTAGTGCTGGTTTCCATCCCACATCTCATTCTCATTTTCTCTCGGAGTGTTCAGGGGCTGATCAGACTGGCAGTGATGAGAGGTGCCTCGCCCTGGGGTGGGGAGTTGTCTTCTCCTCACCAGGAATAAACAGGAGCTGTTCCACGAGGCCAGGGTTGGGATGGTTTCATTGGAGCCTGCAGTATTTACTTAAATCTAACTTCCCAAAATTCCTTAAAATGCCTGTTCATTAAATGAAACGAGTTCCAAGGATGGATCTCTTGTAGACCAACCCCGCCAGCTCGTCTTTGCTGGTTCTCAGTGGTTCGGGGTAAGAAATAAATTCCTGTTGGCTTTTGAGAAATTTAAACCTGTTCAGTGCACATAATTTTTTCAAGTGATAAATACTCATTATTGCCTCGTTGCTTATTAAAACGGGCACTTGCTGGTGATAAAAACTTTTTGATTGCTTCTCAATTTCTGAATAACTGTCATGGTCAGCTGAGCAAGTGAGGTTTGGAGCATTTCTCAATTTGTTTGGTTAATTTTGACCTTTGAGAGGCTTATTGCTACAGGCTGCTGTTATATGTAAATTGTCACTTGCACTAATAGATTTCTAAATCCTTTTTTATTTTCCTGTTATTATCATCATAATGTAGATTGAGACATGAAGTCAGACTTGTCTGCAGGCTGTGGCAGAGGACTTTCCTTCTGCCAGCTCAGAGCAAGAAATAATGAGATTAAGTTAGAAACTTTGTCCTTTAGGTTCCCAGTCAGTTGTTTTCCTGTCATTTGTTTTTCCTGTGCTTTATTGATGCCCGTCCCCCTGGCTTTGTCATCCCACAGTTGGGTTTTGCTTGTGCTCAGGTGATGATGATGAACAGCCTCTCTGAGTACCCTGCTGCTGGCGATGCTCCATCAGTGTCACAGCCCGCCAGGGTGCAGGAGTTTATTGTTTCATAGGTGCTCCCGTGCAGCTGCTGCTCTCACATCTGCACACACACACGGATTGGATCGTGGATTTGCTGGGCAGAGCTGCCAGGGTGGTTCCTGAGGTCAGGAATGGTGTCCGGTGCTCCCTGACAGAGTTTTAGCTGGGAAAATGCTGAGTGCTTTCTACTCCGGGTGGAAAGCCTGTCCAGAATTTGAGGGAAAATGTTCAAAAACTATTCGTTTTTTCCCACACGAGTAAAGGTCTTGATATGTTTCAGGACCAAGCTGGTGTGCTGCCTACCTTAGGAAAATTTAGAATCTACAGATTGTCCATCCAGATTGTTTATGTGGGCAATAATCTGATATTCCAAGTATTTTATTTTAGGCATTGAAATCACTGAAAGGCCTTGAAAGTTCCCTTTGAGACAGATGCTCTTTTAGACATTCCTGCTCCAATAGGAAATGTCTGGATTGTTCCTAAGAGTGGGGTCAGGGTTATATCCCTGGCAGCTCCAGGAGAACAAGGTTCTCCAGGAGAACAACCACCAACAAGAGTGGTGGTTCCTGGGTTGGGAACATCAAAAGCATTCCTGGTGCTCCCCAGGAACACTTGTGGCCAAGAGACCTCTGCATTTATTGGTGCATCATGGAAGACACCAGGGTTGTGATGGTCACCAGGCACATAGCTCCTAGAGTACAGGATTCTGTAGGAAATCATGGAATCACCATCCCGGAAAGTGTTCCAAAACCCTGTGGATGTGGCACCTGAGGACATGGTTTGAAGGTGAACATGGTGGTTGATGATTGGACTGATGATCTTCAAGGTCTTTTCCAGCCTTAACAATTCTGTGGTTCTTTGATTTTATTAGTATATGAAATACAACTGTGCTGACCAAAAACTTTCAGCTGGATAACTGCACTAAATATCCTGGTGTGTAGATAGATGGCTGGATAAGTGGACAAAGGAGGATGGAAAATATTTCCTGCTTTATTTTTTAAACTCTTCAAGTTCAGTGATCTGACTTGGGGGAGGAGTTGTGGAAAGTTTAAATGCTGCATGAAACTTGGCCATAAATATAAATCAGCTCCTATTAAGGCAATTTGAGCTGTAATACCTCAATAATTTGCAAGTAGTCATTCTTCACGCTCCTTAATGTTCTTCACCTCTGAGAAGTTTGTTCTAATTTTAAATGGACACCTGAAGAATATAGAAAGTGTCTTTCTGTTTGTACCTCTGGAATTCCAAAGTCCACACTGGCCTGATCATTGCACCATGGACTGTCTTGGCTCTCTCCACCTCTGCCTGAATTCTTTTCTTCTGCTCATGGTAGCAGGGATGACAAACCAAGGTGGGCGCAGTTGTTTGTGGGGTTTTTATTGATTCCTTGAATATTTTGGGAGGTTTTTCTGCCTTTGCTGCTGTGCTTGTGCTAAAGCAGATCCCGGTTTTCCTGTCGGTCATGGTCGGGATCACCTCTCAGCTCCCGTAGGTCAGAAGTTCTCTGCAGGCTGGGTAATATTGCTTGTGACTCTGAGCTTGTCCAGATGCTCCCCACTGATGCAGAAATCCTCTGGGCTTTGAGATTTATGTCCCAGTGTGGAACAGAGGATATCCTCAGGGTTGGGATAGCGTGTCCCGCTTCCTGCCTGTTCTGGGAAATACGTCTTGGAATTCTTTCTCGTAGGACTTGCAGCAAAACAAAAGCAGCCAGGAACAAGAAAAACCTTCCTGATAGGTGTGGTTGCCAGTGCGTGCAGGTAATTTGAAAATGAACAAGGAATCTGTTGTCTGAAGTGAGGATAAATCACAGTAAAAGGATGTCAACTGGCCAAAAAAACAACCCCCAGGTATAACAAAGCTGAAGGAAAACAAAAATGCACATTCTTGATAAGAGTTTTTACTTGCTGATAGCGCCGTGTTCACATCTGGGATGAGGCAGACTGAGCTTCCCTCTGATGTGGATCTAGAATATTGAATTATTTTACAGGCTACAAAATTGCTTGTACAGTAAAATTTTACACTTTGAAAGCAGTGTCACCCAAACAGTCACTTTTAGGGATTTTTAGTACTGAAGATTTGCTGCTTTTTTGGGTTTTTGGATATTTTGTAACTTGTACAGGAGTGGCAATGAAAGGCTGCTTTGGGTTGGCTTTAGCATCTGGATCACTAAAGGTATTGCTGAATTATATTATTTATTTGTTGATATTTATTCCAGAAGCTTGCTGCATCTTAATTCTTAGTTTTGTGGAGCTCTTGAATAGAACTATCAGAATGAGCACTTATTTACTAATTTATTACATATTAGCATTGCAGAAAGAATGCAATAAATCCTGTTGATTCTTCCATTTCTTTGCATTACCTTTTTGCTTTGTCTGCATTCACATTGTAACTTTGTCTTCACTCCATCCATTTCTTTCAGGTCTATCACTTGTTATCAAAATTCCATAGTAATTAGGATGATTTGTGACCAAGGGAACTCTAACTCACACGACTGCAGGCTCTGGCAGAGTGGCCCTGGCAGAACTGGAAGGTCTGCTTTGTTTTGGGCTGCAGAAGACACATATTTCCCAATTAATTGGGAAATACCTTTTTATTCACCCTGCACTTCTAAATTGGGAGTCTTGTTAAGGAATGCCTTCCCATCTCAATTGAACATGACTCATTATTTCAGCATATTTTTCCTGCTTTTCAGAGGTGATTCTTTGCTCTGGCAATTTCTGAATGTTCAACCATGATAAAGTTGTGAAATGTTGTTTGTTGTGCAGGGAAAGCACCCATCCTTCTCCTGGTATGAAGGCACTTCTGGAGCCTGAAAGGAGAAGGAAATATTTTTTCTTTTGGAATAGGAGTAAAATTTATTCCAGAAAAAAAAAATAATATTTTTGGAGGAGTTTATTTTTCAAGCCACAGATATTATGTAATGCATGGCTGGAGGTCTCCAGTAATGGAACAGTTAAATTATACCACAGTTGACCTCACAAAAAACCCTGAGCTCTAAGGGGAGGTTGAAATCCATCTAATGTCCTTTAGCTTTGTTCTGGAAAACCTCATTTAGGGTGAAGCCCTCTTTGGTTTGCAAGGGCTGAAGCAGCACAAACACTGCTCTGTTTGCAAGAGACAATATTTGGCCATAATGCAGATGCCTTCCCTCGTAATGGATGTGAATGGACCTCACATGAATGCCAATGAATGTGTAGAGAAAAATTAAGCTGCAATTTGCTGCTGTTATTGAATGTTTTACAAAAGAATTGCTGCCAGTTGTGTGAGGTCTTAAGTGCTTGACATCAGCTCCAACGCTGCCGGGGCGTGGATTTGGATCTTCGTGTACCAAGAAAAAGTTTCTCTTTTTTATCGTCTTAAAATGCCTTCAAGGATAAGAAACTGTCTGGAGCTTGTAGCTTCAGGGTTTAGGAATGTTAGTGTGTAATGATGAAGGGAAAGAGTTGATGGCAGGGTTTTAAAAAGGCATAAAAATATATCCAGTTGTGTTAATGAGTTTCCTTACCGAAGATTTAAGCTCATATGCTTTTTTAGTGTTTTTCTCCTGTAACTAAACACATTCCAGTGTGTTTTACTTGAGCTGCTTTTGTTCAGGCATCTTAGAATCACAATCTCAGGTGGATTTGTATTGGAAAGGACCTTAAAGCTCATCCCATTCCACCCCTGCCATGGCAGGGACACCTTCCCCTGTCCCAGGTGCTCCAGCCCCAGTGTCCAGCCTGGCCTTGGGCACTGCCAGGGATCCAGGGGCAGCCCCAGCTGCTCTGGGCACCCTGTGCCAGGGCCAGCCCACCCTCCTAGGGAAGGATTTCTTCCTACTCTCTAATCCAAGCCCACCCTCTGTCAGTTCAGAACTGAGTTGTGCTTAGAAGCACCGGGGTTTGCGGGGCAGGGAGTGTGCAGGAGGGGCACAGGAGTTTGGAGCAGCAGCAGCACATCTCCCTGGGCTGGACAGTCCTGGTCCAGCAGCACTGCTGGGGTACCTGCATCAGACCTCCATTTCCTTGGAGCAGTGTGAGCATCCCTGTCTGCCCCCTGGAGCTGTGGCAGCAGTGACAGGCTGGAGGTGCCTGTGGTCAGCCTTCATCTCTTGTCTTCCTCAGGTGCTGGAGGGCACCAGGAGGAGACTGCAGGCAGCTGACACAATTTCCAGGGAGAGGGGAGTGGTGGGGCATTGCAGGGAAGGAGCAGTGACAGCAGTGATCTGTCACTGTGAGCTGCAATCCATCCCTGGTTTGTTTGGGCTGGGCTGGGAGGGTGGGTGGCAGTCCTGGAGGAGAGGGGACATGGGGAGCCCTGTCCTGTCCTCTGTAGGGAGTGGCACATCACCTGTGATGCTCGTGTGGCATTCATGCTGAGTTTGCTCACTCAGCATTATTTTTTGGCATTCTGGGGTGGCAGCAAAGGAACAGTTAGTGTGTGACACCACAGGAACAGCGAGGTGGGTTCAAAACACCTCAAAGGAATGGGGCCTTCGTTCACCTGGGACAGCTGGTGTGGTGGATACAAAACTAGGATTATCTTCATCACATTGGTGCTTTCCCCAAAATCCTTGTGCTGGTTTCCCCAAAATCCTGGCACATCACAGGGCTGGTTTTCCCAACTGGAAGAGGTGATTTCTAGGGCATGGAGCTGCACGTGGCCATACTGGGAATGAGTTCCTGTAGCTCCCAGGCTGTGTGGCTAAAATGTCTCCTGAAAATATCCCTGTCCTCCTGGAAGTTTCAAGCAGTGCAGCAGGATGAACACCCCCTCCGTGTACAGTAGGAACTGTTTTGTGAGTATTCTGAACTTTCCTCTCCATATTTACAGCTTTGTGCTTGGAAGAGGGTTGAATATTGACCTAATTTGTCTTTTGAAAGGACACAGAGTTTTACTGGAATACTTATGCTATTGGAGTAGACAAATGCAGGTACTATTCCTTTGGTAGCCGCTGCAGAAGGTTGATGTGCTCTAAGATTTACTGTGCATCACCTTAGCCATCATTCCCATAAGTATTAATTTTAACTCCACTAATAAGAAACTGAACAAAAGTGGAATTATGAGTTCAGTAGTATTCTATGAAAGGTCAGTTGTTAAAAAGGCAGAGTCTGACATTCTGTGAAAAAGGTGCCTTCATTAATCATCCTGATAGGATAGCATAGGATATTCTTGACCAATACCCACCATCCTGGCTGTGCAATGTGCTGAATTCCATGTAGAAAAACAAGGATTAGGTGAAGAAATGCACAGTGACCGTTTTTTACTACTGTAATGTTACTATTTCTTTATTCAAAGTATAGAAAAATTAATGGAGACGCTTTTATTAGGCAGACTGTCACAATTTTAAAAGTTTGTTAATTTTATAGAATCATACATTGTTATGGGAGTAATATTTAAATACACAGTCTGTAAGAATATAAATGCAGTAATACCACACACCAATATTAATGTAATTTATAAAGTATTTATGACCTCTTAGAAGAATTTTCTTATTATGTTGTTTAAATATGCAGTTTTGCTACACAATAATTCATCTCTGTAAATCCTGAACGATTACTCCTGTATGAACCCAGCAGTTTTAATTGCCACGTAAAATGTTTTCCTGGGTGAAATTATTATATTGAATTGTTTGTGTGTTTTTCCTTGTCCACCACAGTGATGGCAATTTGAAAGTTAATACAAATTATATAAATTATTAAGCACAGGCCTAGTGGAACATTAATCAGGAGAACATCTTTATTGTGACCGTTCCTGACAGATTATGTTCACCATGATGCCCATTAATGCACTGCATTGTGAGAGCCCATGTCCATTACAGAATCCCCTTTGTTGCCAGTGTCAGGTCTAATTCAGGGCAGCAAATCTCAGGCCAGGTTGAATATCTTTTGGATATTTGATGGAAAAATGCTGTTTTGGAAGCGAGGGGCCTCACCTGTTTAATTCTCTCCAAGTTGTTAGCCTGTGTAGCAGACACTGTAAAATGCAAAGTCTGCAGTAGTCTTTTTCCCTTTAATGTCATAATTTTGCATAATGGCTGTTTGTGCTACATTGACTAAGTCCATGGATTGCTTAACATAAGTGATTACATTTTCCTTTGATTATAAACTCCCTCCATTAGAACTACTGTACAAAAACTTGTAAATGATTTGTTGTTCAAGCTTTCTACTTCATTAGCTCCAACCCACACTCTACAAGAGTCGTTGTCTAAGAGTTACTAATATTTGTAATGAGCTGTATAATATGGGCCCTTTTACTAAATTTAAAAACAGATGGTATCTGTTAACAACAGTTTATCATGCAAATTGAACCCTGGCAAAAATTCCTCTCAGTGGTTGCGTTGCTGTAGGCCAAATCCTGGTGTCTTGGTTGGGTTTTTGATGAAATAGCAAGAAGGAATAATTGTTGTTTTCAACACTTGTGACAGATGCAAACTAACCATGGTCAAAAGTCCCTGAGAAGTCAAAACTCCAGATTTTTCCTCTGGTGAAAGATTTAAGTTTCCTTTCATAACTTTAACACATGCTTTAAGGTTTACTTTCAAAATTTACAATTTTTGCACATCCTGGCAGGTTTTAGAGCTCTGTACCTGTAATTTCTCTCATTAAAGCCACCGAGCTTCTGTGAAGGAGAATTTCCCTTTTGTGAGGAATTGCACGTATTGATCTCAACAAGTGAAAAGATCAGAGGATGTAATATACACATTTTTCTGCAAACTTTGAAAACAAGAGGAAAATTGGCTCGCATTACACCAGCAGTTCTGAAATTATACCATCAAAAGAATCCTCTTGCATGGTGTGTTTTCTGCTAATCCTGTGTGGGGTAAGACTTCAAAACTGAAGTAGAGTGAGGAGTGTGCTTGTAAATATACTCTTGCAATACCAATTTTCATCCTCAAACACTAAAAAATTGTGATTCTTTTTTTAGTGTGAGGCGTTCTGAGTGCTTGAACTTCTGCTTTGGAAGAATACAGGGTCAGTCTTGTCTTTGTGTGCTGGAATTAATGCTAAAAAATGGCAAAATCTGATCCCTTGGCCTCAGAGTTCTGCAGTTTCTCGTTGCTGTTGGTGAACAGTAATTCCCAGGGTGATCTCACTTTTCCCACTGCCCATCCCATCCATTTGGGAAGAGGCATTTTGCCTGATCAGCCCCTTTCCTGCATTCCCAGCCCTTTTGCCTCTGGAAGGGCAGGGAAGGATGTGAGATATGACAGGAGCCAGGGAAAACAGAAGGTACTTTTCAATTTTCAAAGGAAATGCAAGATATTCCTAGCCAGGAAAGTCCATTACAGCCAGGAGTGTTCCCATATGGAGATGGGCATGGCAGGTGAGCAGAGGAAGAATTTTTGTAGACCAAGCCTAGTGTAGGTTGGAAGTGATCCCAGGGAGGATGCTCTGAGGAGAGGAATCAGTTTATCAATTTATACTTGAGCTGATCTTTCTGTTGTAGCAGAATCTCAGATGCATAACCATCCAGCTTTCCTTCACCAGGCAGCACACTGGGCACTTGTCATTAAATAGCACAAAAATCATCTTGTTAATAAGTTCTGGACTCACAATTCCAGGATAAAGGAATTTATTTGGTGGCAGAATGTTGGTCCACATGTGGTAAAATAAACACCTGTTGAGGCACAGCCATTCCTTTGGGAAGGATTTAAACCTACAGCCCCTTGGCCCTAGGACTGGCTTAAGTAAACCTGAGGCTCGTAATGGCTGGAGCTCATTACTAAATTATGGTAATTTAGTGGCTTATTTAATAATTTGTGGTTCAAATCAGTTCTCAAGCTCACGGTGCACCTGAAAAGGTGCCACAGTCTGCAGAGGTGGTGGGAGCTCCTCAACTCCTCTGTTTAATGTGGTTTGTTCAGCTCCAGGGATGGCTACTCTGACCCTTGGAATGTCCTCCTTCTGTCTCATCCACCTCTGCTGTGATTTATCTCAGCTTTTTTGGTTTATGCTGCTTTTTAGTCCTTTTTGGTTGGCTTATGTCTCCTTCCTGCCCTTCTGGAGAAGGGCTGAGGTGGAGATGCCTGGTTTGTTCCCATCACCCACAAAGCAGAAGGTTTGAGACCCTTGGAGGAGGGGTGAGACACCTAAAACAGTGTTAGTGGAATTAAATGGTTAATTTTGGACCTGCATGAACAGCTAGGGCAGCCCCTGCCTGTGGGCACTGTCGATTGGAAGACATTTTGCATCTCTTTGTGTTCCCCTCGCCCTTTTTGCTGAAATAAATACAAAATAGGTGCTGAGGTGGGTGCTGTGCTCCTCCTGTGCCCCCCAAAAGTGGAGGAGCCTCTGTGCTGTGGAAAGGGGGCCAGGCCCAAGCTCCCTGCTGTAAAAGCAGGGCACCAGGCAAGCCCATTCCGTGAATAAAAATGGGAAATGCATTGAAGTCGAGATACAGTATCTTTGTAGTAATAAAAGCAGTAGTACAGATTTACTGGGGAAGGAGTTTTAACTGTAATACTGTGGAATAGTGGGTTATTTTGTGTTCAAGAGCTACATTTATCACAAAAATGATGATATACAAATCACTTCCATATCACAAAATGTTCTTGGTCAAAATTGGCTTGAGGCAAGTGATATCTTCGAGTAAACAGTATATGAAGACCATATCTTAAAATGATAGATCACCTAATTTTGTTCTGACAGAGGTTTTTGCTGCAACAAACATCTGTCACTGAAATACCAATTCAGAGATATGGAAGCCAAATTGTGGAGGTTTTCCAGTATTTGTCGCTCCTAACTTAGGAATGCCACTGTTAGTCCTGCAGATATTTGGAGATAGGAGGCAGCTTGTAGGTTTAACACCTTCAAGTATTTAGTTATGTGTTTTAAGAGGTGGAAGGGTCTTTAAATGCAGATTAGCAACTTGGGAAAGGCTTTGGACCTCTGGGAGAGAGGGGAGTCTCTTAATGCAAAGGGTGTGAGTCCTAAACACATCTGACCTACCCTTTGAAACCAAATTTATGGCCCTGCTCTACACCTGAATGTAAAATAATCATCAAAAATTGAAATTTTGTCTCAAGCATTTAGAGATGTGGTTAAATTTTATTTGGAGGAGAGATGTGGAGGATTTTAATGCAGTAAAAATATAAATACATATTGAAATACTTCTGTTTCAGTGGCAGCTATTTGTTTGTGTCTAGTTAGCAGCTAAAAAATTAAACAAAACTTGCAAATCATTGCTGAAATGAGTTTTTAAGTTTATTTTATGTTGACTTGTGGTAGGAAAATAAAATTTGGCTCCAAACTGTCACCATTCTGTGATATTTTGCAGATAGGATGAAATGGCAAATACCAGGTCCTTGGAGGAGGAAGGCACTCACTGGTCATGTCAGAAATCCTTCCAAGTTTATTATTATTATTATACATCTCATATTTTAGCTTAATTACTTTCAACCCCATTGATGTTCCTTTAACTCTCTGTTAACAAGAATGTCTCTACCTCTGCAATCACTTGGGTCTCATTTAAATACATATAAATACAGTATAAATATGCAAATACATAATTTTGATTTTTTAAATTATTTTTTTTGTCCTTTTAAAAGGTGCTGTGTTCAGATCCAAAGTCTAAAGGATCTGTAAGAGATTTTTTTGCTCCTCAAATACACATTTTGAGTTATTTAAATTTCTCAAAGTAAAGCTGTTTTTAAGTCACATTTCTCTGGGTTAACTTCATGTGGAAAATGGAACCCAAATTTGAGTTTGGCAAACTGCAGATTATAAACAAGGTAGACCCTGAACTGGAGGTTTTTTGTGTGTTATCAGTCTTTATAATTACTTCATGGTTTTGTTGCATGATTTTATATGCACACTTCATGTGCTCGTTTTTGGGAGTGCACTAATGTAAATTAATAAAATAATAAAAGCTGATAAAATGGTAGTAACCCCTCCATGAATTCAAGCTGTTGTAGGAATTACTGCAAGTTTGGGGATGCTAATACTCAAACTCCTGGGTTTCACAAGAGCTTGTCCAAAAATTAATGAATTCTCTTGGAATTACTCATCATCTAAAGCACATTCTGAGGTCAGTTGGCACAGCACAGGAATTAAGAGTGCTGCATGTTCCCCTTCTAGAGTGTGAAAATATTAATCCATTTTCCACCAAAAAAAAAAACATAAGGAATGAACAAACAATAATTTTTATTTATTTATTCCTGTATCTTTCTGGTCAACCTCGTCCACTTAATCAACATTGCCAACTGAGTTAATTCAAGTTATTGTGTCAGGACTGGTTTGATTTTTGACTTGGCCCAAAAGCTGAGTAACTCTTTGCTGGGCAGTGTGGAGGCAGATAATTCTGTCAAATTCCATGAGGTGCCAGTGGAAAGGGATGTGCTCCAGCCTGTGTGGGAAGGATAATTCCTGTTTCCACGGGAGCCAGGGGCAGATCCTGGGCAGGTGGCCCTGGGAGGGATAGGAATGGGATTGGGGATGGGAATGGGGATGGGGATGGGAATGGGGATGGGGATAGCAATGGGAATGGGGATGGGGATGGGGATGGGGATGGGGATGGGACAGGAATGGAAATGGGGACAGGGACAGGAATGGAGATGGGAATGGGAATGGGAATGGTCATGTTTTCCTCCTGCTACCATGTGGAAAACATGGAGTGGTGTCACACGAGCAGCTCCTGGTGAAGAACCAGCGATGCCGAGCGCGGGTTGTGCCGTGGGCTGCAGGGAAGGGAGGAAGGGGTTAAAGAATTCATAAAAAATGAAGGATCCTAATATTAAAGTGGGGGGAAAATGTGGGTGAATGACATATTTTTTACACACCTCAACTGTCAACATTTCTAATCAAATCATCCAGCCTTCTTGCTTCTTAAATGATACAAGCAATATTTCCTGTAATAAACACCCCTAAGTCTAATGAGAGGCCCTAAGGCAACTTCAAATGTATGAATTCATTATAATTGAACAACATAATCTGCAGGGCAAAGATTCCTGCTACCCAGTCTTTTAACTTCGCACGGCTTGGGTGTTCTATGAAAAATGTTCTACATTTTGTTTACAATGTATTGCTGCTATTTGAAGTATTGTATGTTCCTGTAGTACATAAGATGGGGACGCATAATGGAGGAAAAATCAAGGAGGCAATCTTTCATTTTGTTCTGGTATGAAAAATTCAAAAGACTGAAAACTCACCCAGAGAAATTTTGCAAGCATATTATTTTCCGATGTTTCGATCAATTTGTCTGTCAACCATGCTGAGAGGTGGAAGGGGCCAGCAAAAGCAATTTAGCTTGTGAGGTCCAAAATAGAAATGTTTTAGGAAACCTTGTCACACATTATTTTTTTATATGAGAACCGCTGTGTTTTTTATTTGCTAGTCATATTATGAAGAGAAATTGGTATCAATCATCTAAATCACCTATGAATATCTGATAGAACTGTTACTTTTGTGCATATAAATAAGGCGAAAAAAATATTTAAATGAAGCTTTTAAAGCATAGCAAAACCTTTGGGTAGACAACAGGCTCCCCACTCAGGTTTTCCCATCTAAAAAATATCCTGTGCGTTTTAATTGATTGTACCCAAGTGACATCATAGTGAATCATCTTGCATATGAACATATTGACCTCTCTCAGCCTTTAATTAAGCTCTGATTGCTGCACGACAAGTTTGCTGTGGATTGATAGGTGTGCCAGCCCATGTTCAAACTCGATGCTCTGCATGTGTACGGGGCTGGGGAAGGAGCATATGTGCAGGAGGGAGATTAATTCCCTCATTTGGGGCTTCCTATTTGTTTATATGATAAATATGGCTCCTGTCACTCGTGAAATCTTGTCAGTGCAGCTGAAGACTGCAAGTTTAGTGGTAAACAGCAGGTTTGGTTCAGTCTCTTGCCCACTGCACTTTGCTGGCACTGAAAGTGGTGGTTTTGGAATGGTGAAAGTTCACCTGGTGTCACCTGTGGGACTGGAAGGTGGCTGGGGGAGGGAGGTTTCCACAGGCCCAGGAAGGTGTGTGGTCACTCAGCTGAAAGCAGGACGTTGATAAGGCAAAGACTGAGTGATTTGGGTTCCCTTATTTCAGAAGTGACACTTCTGGCCAAATGCAGGGACAGACAGCTGTGGAGTTGATTGTTGAGGGCATTGAGTTGGCCATGAGAGAGGATGGAAATAAAACAGGTGATGGATTATTGAGTAAGAGAGAGGTTTTGGAGGAAGGAACAGAGATGTATTTGAGGGTTGAAGGGATAATTAGAGTGGTGAAGGAATGGAGCTTTGTCAATATTTGAGATGTGTGAACAAATGTAATATAAAATTTTGGTAGAGCAAGTAGGATGGTAGATGAAACTTCAGCACTCAGAGTGTGATGGGCTTGGGTTCATCCCGACTCAGCAGTGTCAAGGATGACACTTTTTTAGGGGACAGATTGTTTCTAAAGGAAAGCTGGAGAATTGCTTCTAATCAGAGGAAGCAACAGGAGATACCCGAAGAACAGAAAAGGGAGAACAGGAGAACAACACAGACATGGTGTGATTTTTGGTGTTGTTCTGAACAGGGCCAAGATCCACGCTGTGGATCCCTTCTAACTCAGGATATTCTATTACTTGCTTTCTAGTGTTCTGTGAGCAGCAAGCCATGAGTCAGGACTGCCTCTGGACCAGTTGGGTCAGCAGTGTCCCTCACAGAGCAGAATCCCATTATCCTGTTCCTAGTGGGAGACAGAGTGACAATTGTGTCTGTTCCTTGCTGACACCCTCTGGCACTCAGGGCTGGTGGTGACACTCTGAACGCGCTCCTTAATGGCTGAGCTTTTCCAGTTGTTTTGTGTCTGGAATCATCTCATCCTGGTTGTTTATAGCCCTTGATGTCTCAATCTCTGCAGCCTTCTGATGTTTATATCCTTTGTCATTTTTCGCTGCCTCTGGAGGAGCCCCCGAATGTCGCTGGCTCTCAGGACCGCGTGGTAGAGATTGCTGAGAAACCACCCAATTATTGCTGTTGCCTTGTGATCAGAGGCTCGTGCTGCTAGG
Organism: Passer domesticus; assembly: GCF_036417665.1. Classification (NCBI taxonomy): domain Eukaryota; kingdom Metazoa; phylum Chordata; class Aves; order Passeriformes; family Passeridae; genus Passer; species Passer domesticus. The sequence continues at coordinate 57,256,897 of NC_087481.1, forward strand.
GATGAAGACAGCCCACCTCCTCTGTTGTGCACTTTAGCCTGGGCTTTGATTTTCCCAAGGGCAGGCTTGCTGCGCCTCCCTTTGAGAGGCTGTGCCGTGGCTTGGCAGATCCCTGTCACCCCGCAGCCTCTCCCGGAGTGTCAGGCTGTCATTCCAGGCTCCCTTATATTTACTTACCTAATTCATGCTCCTTGATCATTGGAGATTGTACATTTTGAAGGATATAAACTGTTTAATTAGCACTTTTACCTCCTGTTGTTTAACATTATGTGCTGCACGTAGTGTCATGTGAAGCCTGTATGTTTATTTAATTTTCTCTTAGATCAGCTCTTGCAGCTTTGATAATCTTTGCTCTACAAGTTGGAACTTTCCAGAATAAATGGATCACTCCAAACCAAAGTCCCATGCAAGCGGTGGAGAAAGACGTACAGTATGAGCCAAAGAGGATGGTCTTTTGGTTGGGAAAGATTAAATTCAAGATGATTTGTTAGGGAGGGCTGTGTAGTTATTTGTAGTTTGTGTCAGGGGTGGGGATTTACAGCTGTTGTGATAAATTTATATTCTTCAAAATAGATAGGCTGTATTTTCCCTATTCCCAACACACGGATGTGAGCGTTGCAGTGGGAAACAGAAATTTTAGTGCTTTTAATATTCTTTGTATTGTGCTTTAGAACAGTTTTGCTTTTTAGTAGAACATTCCTCTAACAAATCAATACATTTATCTGTAGAACTTCAGTTTTGTAGAACTTTATTTTTCTTTCCTTTGGTTTTTTTTTTTTGTTTTTTTTTTTTTTAATGTTTGCACTTGTGGTATTAGAAATCTCAGCATCCTGGAATTTCAAAGATTACAAATGGTCTCTCCATTTCTGCTAATTTAAGCATCACTTGAAACACCTTCAGGTTTTCCTACCCATATGTTAAAGCTGCTGTTGAATCTTGAGAAAGCCCTCCACCAGTTTCCTTTTGGGCTCAAACTGATGTTCTGTAAATTTCACTGATTTTCCTTCATGGGCAAAAATTTGGATGGGATAAAGCCTTTGTGGATTTTTTTTTTTTTTTTTTTTTTTAAAAGGAAACAACCCTGTAGCCTAAAAGTGTTTAAGGCCAGGTTGGACAGGGCTTGGAGCCACCTGGGATAGTGGAAGGTGTCCCTACCATGGCAGGAGTGAGATGGGATGAGCTTTCAGGTCCCTTCCAACCCAAACCAGTCTGGGGTTCTATAAACATCTCACAGAGCTACAGAAATGCTTTCAGAACTACATAATTAATAAAGTTCATTTGGTTAACACTGGGCTCTAAGAACGTGAGAGATGTTTGAGTGGAAATGCAAAGCCAATAAACTCAAGGCAGGGATTTGATCTTCACCTCTGTCTTGCTGGCTTGGGCTAAAAGGCAGATGTGTGAAAGAGCAATTTCAGCCATGATGCAGAAATGCATTTGAATGGCTCCAGATGTTGAAGTTGTTGTGTTCAGGATGGAACTGCTCAAGGACCTGGTTTATCCTTGGCTCAGTTTCCTGCACATTGTATTACCAAGTTTTGGTTCTGCTCTAGTAGGAGCTCTTAGACTTCAGTCAAAGAAGTCTTATCTCCTTTCCCATGGCATTTCATGAATATGAAGAGCTAAAATATCAAATGTTTGACAGTTTTTAATTGGAGGAAAACAAAATTGTGCCTGTCTCCACCATCTGGCAGGAAGCAGGAAGTTTTCTGCTGGGCATTGCAAGAGAAGAGCTCCATGGAGCTCAAATTTCCGTTCTCCGTGCATGATTTCTTTTTTTTTTGCCTTAGATTTTGTTTTGTTTTTACAAAATATTGGTTTATTGAGAGATGTGTTACCCTCAATTGACATATTGACATTTCCAGGAACTGTGGTTATTGTTTTGAGAAATACAATCCTACACTGACAGATTCCTATCATTATTTGGAACCGTTGCTGAGGGTTAGTGAGACAAGTCTCATAAATAATGAAAGTGAATCATATTGGGGAGAACAGCAGCGAGGAGCAGCACAGGGGAGTGCTGACACCGGGTAATTTTTGCTCGCCGTGACATCACGCAGCGCTCGTGTCACACGCCGTGGTGGGGACAAGGACTCACAGGGCTGGGTAATTAACTCGTGTCACTAACTACCTGCCCGAGTCATTAACAGCACAGGGGATAACTGGGCTCACTCTCCTCTCCTCCCAGTCCCCCCCAGAGCACCAGACACAAATGCACAAGTGCAAGAGATGCACTTGAACCTGGAATATTTCTCCCCTAACCTAAATTCTCTCAGCCCGTGGTTTCCCTGACTTTATTATTTGACAGCTGGGAAGAACTTTCACACTGGACTGCATCTGATTTGCAGTTTTACAGGGAGCAATTGGCAGCCAAGGTAAAAAAAAGGAGAAGCAGGGTTGGTTCTGAGGAGTTACATAAGGCAGAGGCTCATCAGCTGAACCAGGGCTTGACCTGGATTTGGGACGTGTTTCTCAAGTTAGCAGAGAGCTCTAATTAACCTCCTGTTAGAATCAGGGAAATCATTTCATTTATTCTGAGGTAACAAATTTCTCCCTGCTGTTATTTCTGGAAGCAGGTAAGTTTAATATCAAATGCCCTTTGCGTGCCAGAGATGTGTTTCCATTATTATTTCACCTTATTCCTGCAATGCTGATGCCCCTGTATGTGCTGTGAAAATGCCAGGCTTGAAGAGAGTCTAACATACATTGCCATAATTATTTTAATGAGAGAGAATGGAGGAGACGCTTCTCTGCCATCTGTCAACAGACAGCAGTCATGGCTCAGGCTGGACTTTATTCCCTTACAAATTGTTCTTCAGTTCTGAATACTGAATTCTCTATTACTTCTTCTAGGTCAGCAGCATTTATAATCTTCCCTGGTTCTCTGTGAAGTCTACAAATTATGACTCCAAAGCTGCTCATTAATTTTGTGGTGTGCAGCTGAAGCTCCCAGTGTGTTACCTGCTGCTCCCTGCACTCACCTGCCTCCCCAGCATCACTCAGAGGGGACCAATGGGTGGCACAAGCACCTGTGCCACTTCCTAACGTGGAAATCCCATCAGCAGTAAATGCTCTAGGAAATGGGGAGGGTGCTTTGAATTTATTTAATTTATTTCTCACAGGGCTCTTACATTTAAGAAAGAAAAGCCCCTCTAATGCAGTTTGCCAGCAGGTGGTTGGGAAACCTGAGGGAAAGGAGGATTGGCAGTTTTTGTATGTTCCATACAATTATTCTCTGGACTGTTTTGACTGTTACTTTAGTGGCAAGGAATCTGCTTCATACAGGATTAGTAAAAATCAGCATTTTCTCCACCCACAGAGCAGCCACCTCGATGCTGCTGTGCTGGTGCCAATGGGAGATCCCATCCCGGGCATTTGATTTGTTTAAATGTGATTTATAAATAGCTAAAATTAGCTATTTATAATAGCTAACATTTGATGGCTTTGGCTATGGTTTTGGTTGGCCTTTATTTACATTATCTTTCAATATTTGCCTCTCATTAATCTTCTCCACTTAATATGTAGAAATGGCCTTGACCTGAGCTCTGCTCCAAGTAACAAGCAATAACAACAAAAGTTCTTCTCTTTTTGAATATCTCCTCCTTCACTTCAACTATATGGACCCAGCTGTAGGTAAATTTAGAAGAATTTATCATGAAAAGCCCAAAACTTCTAAAATATGTTAAGGAATGCAGCCATTCCCACATCTATCTTCCATCCTTTACATCAGAGAATCAAGTGGCAGAAATATTACATAAAAAATATCACAGCCTTCCTTAAATATTTTTGAAAACATTATTTAATATATTTTTTGTACCCCTGTTCCTCTTTGGAATGAGGCTGTGATGCTTAAAGTGAACTTGATTTGCATTGGAAAACTTGGTGATATTGATACACCTCAGAATTCTCACACAGCCTAAGACCAATTAATATTTCTTTGTAACTTCAGTTTACTGAGTGAAGAATAAAAACTAATATAAAAGAACCAGTGAAGCCAAAGTCTTACTGGTTTTGCAAAGTAAAACTGGAGCTGGAATACTATGGAAAACAGATTATAGAATTCCAGACTGGTTTGGGTTGGAAGGGACCTTAAATCTCATCTTGTTGCAGGCCCCTGCCATGAGCAGAGACATTTTCTACTAGAGGTTTAAATTAAAAGTTTTTAAATTAAAACTTTTTAAAACATACATAAAAATCAGTTTTCAAACTGTTTAGTTTTGCATTTGCCTTGTTTAACTACAGTTAAAAACAAAACTAAAATACAAATTTATTATGAATCCAGATTAGCATGAGCTGCTTTGAGCAATCCTGTTGTGTTTCACTGCAGTTTGAAAACCAGGCAAGAGTGACACCAGTTTGTTGGGGGTTTTTTTTAGCTCTGTGGTTCTGAACTGTGACTCTTTTTCTCCCTTGCCCTGCTCAGGCACTACAAATCAGCCTTCCCATAGACTGTGTGATATTAATCTCCGTGGGGCGGACACCTCAATGCAGGTGCTATAGCTCTTCCCCTCCTCCAGTTATTTCAGGTTTTAATCTCACTTCCTTTGATTTATTTACTTATGTCATGTGGAATGTGTCTGGCTTCTTGCCCTCTCCCTGCTTCCCCTCTTGCACACACTGGGTGCCTCCTCGCCGTTCCATTGTTGTGAGCAGCTCTGGCTGCTGCTCCTCGGGACGCGCTTGTTTGCCGTCGTGTTCTGCCGTGATGAATTTCCTGCAGTTTGCTCGCTCTTGTTTAACTTTCTGTCGGATTATTACACAAATTGCTTCTGGTGTTTGCTTCGCTTGAAACCTATGAATCAAAATAACGGGGCTTGTGGTTCAGGGGAATCCAGGCTCTGCTGCAGCCGGCCTTGCTTTGGGTGGGTTTCCCATCCTCTGGCTGCACGCGCGCCCTGCCTCCCGCAGCGGGCTCTTGGGAGCCTGGTTCACTCTGAAAATAAAAGAGCTCGATGGAGGAAAGGGCAAAGGGAGGCTTAACAAGACAAATTCATGGCGTTTGTCACTAAACAGCAAAATTTATGGTGTTTTGGCAGAGCGGAGGTGTTCGTGCAGGTATTGGTGTGTGTGATGGCATCGGGTGCAAAGTAACCCCTGACTGTTTACAAGGGCCTTGGAGGGAGGGGACAAGAGGGAATGGCTTCCTACTGCTAGAGTGCAGGGCTGGATGGGATCTTGGGAATTAGGAATTGTTCCCTGGCAGGGTGGGCAGCCCTGGCACAGGGTGCCCAGAGCAGCTGGGGCTGCCCCTGGATCCCTGGCAGTGCCCAAGGCCAGGCTGGACACTGGGGCTGGGAGCACCTGGGACAGGGGAAGGTGTCCCTGCCATGGCAGGGGTGGCACTGGGTGGGATTTAAGGTCCCTTCCAACCCAAATAATTTTAGGATTTTCTGAATTCAATCCTACAGATTCTCCACTGTCCCAGGTTGCTCCAAGGCCCATCCATCCTGGGCTTGAACACACAAGACAGCCACTCCAGCCCCACAGCAGGGATTGACCATCCACCTCCACCTGCTGGAGGTGTGACTGCCTGGGAAAACAGTGGTTTAATTTGGGGGATATCACTGAAACACAGGAGGTTTAGCTAATTGCCTAATAATTGTGTATCTATTTTAAATTGCATTCTAGGAAAACATTTCACGTAATTTTTCTGTGTGTGACTCTTTTGTAATTCCATGGGATTTTTATTTCTCTACCCCATCCAACATCTCTGCTGCAGTGGCCTCAGTTGAATTTCTTGATTCTTCCTTGCAGAGGAAACAAGATCTCTGTTTATCATCTGGTCAAATACCTATGTCATTATTCAAGTTGTATGTCTGAGGTCAGACATAACATCAGATTTTTGACAGTATGGATGATTCAATATGAGGATGTTTTTCTGAAATAAAAGCAAAGTTTGCTTTTTTTTACTGGAGAAAAAAGAGAAAACATAGGAAACTTCAGGTTAATTAGATTATTTAAGTTAAGGTTGGGGATCTTGGTTAGAGGTAGAGTCTAAGTTCATTTTAATCTGGGGTTAAGGGAGGTGGAAATCTCACCGTGTCCATCTCCCTGGCTGGTCTGTGTTTGGGGTCTTCCTGACTTATTGCAGACAGATCCAGAGGAACAGAACTCAATAGTTTCCCTTTGCAATGTGTAGTTTAATATTTCAGTGAATACAGGTGGCTGCTGTGATTACTTTTTCATTAGTATTTGGTCCCTTTTCCTGCTCCACGCTCTGCTCCCATAAAGTTTGCTATTGAAGCAATGTTTTTTTCCCAGATTCATTGAATGGGTTTAAAGTGTAACACCCAACTGTTAAAATTATTGCATCTTTTCCTTCAACACCTTGTCAAATAAAATGTCTCATTACCATGCAAATAGAAATTCTTGCTGTTGCCAGGCAGGCAAAGTGTTTGGGTGCAGATTACAAGTTGCTGAACCCTGGTGTTGCTCCAACACGTCGGGAACAAACACAACTTCCATCCCAGGCGTGATGGGCTGGGAGTGAGGAGGAAATGTCAGTCTGGGGCCTCAGACTGGAACAGCTCAATCCACATTGCAGCTCAGCAGGGGATGGGAGAGCTGAGGGGCAGCTGATAACGTTGGAATCAGCATGTTGGATAAGGATGTGCTCCATGAAACCCTGCCCGTCCCAAAGGGGGCTCACAGCAAGGCTGGAGAGGGAAATCCCACTGGGCCATGGGGTGCTGGGACAGGGGAATGGCCTGAGGGTGGAGAAGGGCAGGTTTGGATGGGATATTGGGAATTGGGAATTGTTCCCTGGCACAGGGTGCCCAGAGCAGCTGGGGCTGCCCCTGGATCCCTGGCAGTGCCCAAGGCCAGGCTGGACACTGGGGCTGGAGCACCTGGGACAGGGGAAGGTGTCCCTGCCATGGCAGGGGTGGAATGGGTGGGATTTGAAAGTCCTTTCCAACCCAAACCAATCTCTGATTTTATGATTTTGTGTAGAGAAGGGAATTAAATTTTATTTACTTCAAGACATCAGCTCTGTCTTGCACCAGGGACACGTCCTTGGGTGGGCAGACCCAACTCAAGTTGGTGAAGCAGTTGATGACTGCTGAGCTGGGTGTTGCATATCAGCTTTCCATGTACTAAAACATTGATTTTATACAGTTTGCATGAATATATTTGTTTAAAATTCGGGCATTAAGATCACCAACCCATATTCCTGTTTAGAGCCCGGTTTCAGTTAAGACAAACATTTGTGTGAGTCTCACAAAACCAATTCCTTGATGCCAGTGACCTGAAGCAGTTGCTCACTCCTGAGCTGGTTTGTAAAGTCAAACCCCTCCTGGAGTGCCCAGTTCACAGCCATTCCTTGGCAGGGAGTGGGTCAGAGTTAGTTTCAGAAGCTGAACCATTTCTTTGGGCAAACTTTGAGTGATTTTCAAAACCTCCACCGCCTTTTTCTTGCTGTTTATTCCTTCTAGCAAAAAACAATTTTGCATGCAAACAATTAGCACTTCTGCTGGTGTCTAGTCTTTAATGTCAATATTTTAGCTCTCTGTCTTTGCTGTTCAAAACACTAGGAACGGGTAATTCATCCAAAATAAATATGCAATTTTGAAGCTGATTTTCAAGCAGATGACTGTGAGGAGGTGCTGGAAACAAGCCAGTGGCTTCTCATCTTGTAGTTCCCAGAATTAATTTCCTCACAAGTGCAAAAGGCTACAATACAAAATTAATTCAATCCCCACTAAATGTTTCCCTTTGCCAATCCCGTTCCGTTCTTTCAAGAAATTCTGTATTTTCTTTCATTCTTTCCATCTCTTTCCAACAACAGAAAAATAAACCAGCAAAGTCCTACCTTTTAAAAGAAAAAAAAAAAAAAAACAAAACAAAACTGGTTTCCAAAGTTTGGTGATGTTTGTCCTTGCTTTGGAAGAGGGTAATTTTTCTTTTTAGGCAACTTGCCAAGGATAGTTTTTGCATTTTATGGTGAATTTTCTTAGAAACCGACTTCTCCTTTCCAGAACATCTCCCCTGTGTTCTGCTCTGACTCCTTCGTTAGGGAGATGGGTTTATTTAATTACAGTAAGCCTCAGAGTTGCTTTTTCCAGAAGGGAGATGGAATTTCAGGTTTTCCAGGTCCCACACTCAAGATCAGTTTTATAACTCTCAAAAACAACACCTGGTTAAATGAACAAAAATATGCCATAAACGAGGAATTTAGACATTATGTTAAAAACTAAAAAATTGCTCAATTTTTTGTCCCACTCTGCTGAAATAAGGTTTTGGGGTTTTTTTAAGTGGTTAACGATTCTATAAAATCAGATGTCATTTTAAATGATTTTCAGAGTATCCTCAACTCTCACACAGGTTTGAGATGTATAATACAACTCAGCATTCCTGAAAAGACTTTTGTGCTAAGCTGCATTAAAATAGCAGATTTTATTGGGAAAGAATTGGTTGAATGGATGAGATTTCTTCAGCTGTAAATACATGACAAAAGAGAGCTTTTTGTGGTTTTGGTTTTTTTTTTTTTGAGAATCCTCTTTGTTACAAAGTCACAGTTTGAAGTTCTGGATTTGATAACTGTAGATATTAATATGGGTTAGAAAGTCAGAAATCGCCTTGAGAGCCTTGTCCTCCTGAATCCCCAGTGCCAGAATATTTTTCTGGGAAGCAAAATTGCCTTTTTCATGAAAGAGTCAGAGTGTCACCAACTATGGATGAGTGCTATCAGCTGTCTCCTGAGACTGTTTCATGGAATTTTTATTCTTGCCTCCAAACTGTGGCACCGTTCCCTCTTCACCTCTCAAATTGAATGAAATAAGAAGCTTTCTGTCTCAACGTCTCAAAATCCTCTGGTGCTTCCAGTCCCTCCTTGTCAGGCACACTTGGGTATTTTTTTTTCCTTTTTATTGACTAAAAATAACTGGAGGCTTTATCCTCCAGCACGAGGTTTCTTGACCAAGTGTTCAACGTGGATTTTGTCGTCCTTGGCTGAGGAAGTACCAAGGAACCTTCTGTAGCACAGACTCCTCCTGATTTCCATCACGCATCAATAACAAATGGCCAGTTTTGGGGGTTTTCACGTTGATTTTAGACCCACAATTTCCCATCAGGTGTGTAGTTGATAGTTGAACCCCATCTGGGTGTCTGAAGCCTGTATTTCCTTCCAGCTCATCCCACAGTTGTGGGATTTGGGATGAGTTCACTCACACAAAGTCTGGAATTCACTGTCGAGTTTCTTCTGCCACATGAGACCTCAGCAATATCTTATCTCCTGCAGTGAGTGAGGTAATTTCAGCTAAATGCCTGCAATACAGAAATACCTGACACCAGACATGTTTTCTAAGTCAAGTGGCCACTTTCTGGAGGATGCAGACAAATCCCTGTAGCATTTTCTGTTCCATCTCCTCTGAGCATGACACTGAATGCAGCTTGGCTTTCCCCAAAGGACAAAACTCTCCTGCCCCCTGGATCTTTAAAATTAAGCACTAATAACCCTGAAGTCTGAGTGGCTAGAACTGTTTTAATGGCAGAGATTATTCCAATAGATGACCAGGATTTATTTTGTATGAAATCCAGCAATATTAGTGTTGTTTTGTAATTAAACTTTGCTTATTTTAGTTAAAATAGGTGCTGTAGTAACAGTGAGAAGATGCAGAAGTCTCCAAAACTGCTCTGTAGGGAAAAACTCCCCCTCAGAGGGTCAGAAAACATTTCTTTCTAGAAATGTGTGATTGACTTTGACCTCTCGAGTGCAGGAACTGATGCTGTGAGGGTGAAGGAGGGGATTTCCACATTCAGGGTCTGTCATAGAATGAGTTATGGGTATTTTCTTAAAAAAAGAAAGCTGTGCTGTGCTCCGGGTCTGTCCCAGCTCTGCTGGCTTGTGGCACTTTCTGAAGAGGCAACTCCAGTTGCTCTGGGTAAAATGTATTTGATAATATCACAGGAAATGCTCCTTTTCCTGCCAGCAGCTTGGTACGGATTCTGCTCGGTCCCCAAATCACTTGGGCTGCTCAGAAATAATAGAAATGTCAGATTAGCGTTACTGGACACCAAAAAAAGGCCCATTGCAAGCTTCCCATGTTCCTCAGGTGGATAAACATTGGAAGGGAGTGTGACATTGGAATCCGACTGCAACAAAGGAAAGGCATAAACAGGTTTTTTTCAGATATTTATTAATGGGAGGAATGCAGAGCTTTGGCTCCAGCAGGAAACCCAGCTTTTGAGAATGGGAAATAGGCTTTTCTGTCCAGTTTTGTGTGCAGATGCAGCACTGGAAAGCTCCATATCCTGTGCTGCTGCAAGCCCTCATCACAACTGGAGCGGAATATCTGCCAAACATCTTTGGTTCATTGCTTCCCGAGGTGTCTGGACGTGCACTTGTGTGTGGGCAGCTGAGGCTGAAGGCAGTTTTCATAATTATGCACCTCTGAAAAATAAAATCTAAGTGTAAGCCTTGGCATGCTCTCTGATAGTGTGAAAAACTGCTCTGTGGAGACACAAATTGGTGCATTTTGGACTATTCCCATCTGAGCTGCGCAGGCAACATGAGAAGTGGCAGCGTGGCTGTCAACAGAGAGGCCAAGGACCCTGAGCTTCACAGCCTGCTCCAAACCCCGCTGTTGTTATTCCCAGAAAAAATTACTGTCAAAAAAAACCCCCCACTTTGTAAAGGCATAATAAATCCAACAGAGCGAGCGCCCCTTCCGTGGTGTGTTGGAAGGGGGATGGATGTTAAATGTAATATCCAGGCTGCTTTGGTTTGCTGCATTTTGGAAAGTCTGGCCTTTAAATCCCACTTTCTTTGTGTGTGTTTTTATATGTGTATTTTTCAGTGTGAGGGATTTCTGCTTCCCACTGATATTCAGCTTGCTCTGCCCCTTTTGGGGTTTTGGGTGGTGGTGGGTGGGGAGGATACAGAACATAAGGAAATTGCTGCATTTTCCAGGTATGTTCATCTCATCACTCTCCCAATATCAAGTAAGAAAATAATTTTTTTTAATTAAAAGTTTGGACATTTTCCTTTTTTTTTTTTTAGGAGGAAAACCACTAAAATTTGGATTGTGAACATCAGGACAGCTGAATGGGTTCAGTGTCACTGAATTGCTTTGAATAATTCACTCCTAAAACCTTTAACTGCCATAAGAGCTGGAAATAGTGTTAAATTTTACTGTGGCAGTTTTAAGGAGCAAATTGATCTTTTCTTAGGCTTTGTAAAATAGATTAACCCTCAGGTCAGGTTGATCATGAGCATTCAGATGTGTTGGTACAGTTTGCCCAAATTTAAAGACTCTGGTTGAAGTATTTGTAAATCCTCACACCAGGCTGTTCTTGCAGGGTGCAGCTGGGTGCAGGGGAAACAACCAGGATAGAAAAGGGCCTAAAAACTGCAGATATTCCTATTTTTGTGAGGATTTATTCTCATTTCCTTCCCAGTCAGGGAGCTGAGCCATCAGCACTTCCAAGTAATGCCTTCCCTGCCCAGGAGCCATCCAGGGGTGCAGAAAACTCCTCAGGTTCTACAGAGAATGGGTTGAATTTCAATATTTCAGGAATGTGTTCATTGTCCCCTGTCCCTCAGGATGAAGGTGCACTCCTGAATACTCTCTGGATAAACTCCTTATCCTTTTATCATTCCCCTGAGGGGTGGGCTGTATTTATATACCTTTGTTCTTCTCACTTGGGCCTTCATGGCTGTATTTTTATGATTTTATGGAAAATTATTCTGAACAAAAAAAGAATTACAAAGAAATTTCTAACATTTAAGCAAACTTTTCCCACAGAAAACTCCTTTTACTGAGAATCCAGGGTTGTTATTTCCTGATTTCAACATGAAATAAATTTATTTTCAAATGACTCATTGCAGCAAATTCTTTTGTCTTGCTTTTGCCTTAATCCCACCAACATGGAAGAGGGCATAAGAGAAAAAGGAAAATATATGAGAGGAAAGAAGGCCACAATGCAAATCTACCCAATGGATATGGGAATTTGATGAACCAAACACTGCTTTACTCCCTACCCATTTTTGTTTGGAGAGGATTTGTGGAATTGGGAATATATTTTTCCCATTTACACTTGCACAAGGCAGGGGGAGAATTTCACTTTTAAAAACCAGAGTAGTGAACTGGAGGAGTTTCAATTTTAGGTGCTGTTTAAAGGTTTTAAATATAAGGAATATCTTAATTTTGTTGAGATTAACTGCTAAATCTGGTATTTCCAGTAAAATCTCTCACATCATGTTTATGCTTAAAGCCACATATTGTAGGTAGAGGGAGGAAGAAGATCTTGGATTTTTATTCTGATTTAATGGGTTTGAATCATAGCATAAAGCTGTAAAATGGAGTAAGTGGCTGTGGAAGAAGTGTTGATCCACAATCCCAAAGAAAAAACAGGAAAATCTGCAAATTTAAATCAGTGTCCTTGGAAAAAACAGGGAATAATAATCCTGGATGGAAGAAGAGTCCTTGCAGGGGGGGATTTAGGACAGAACTGTGAGATCTGCCTCTGATAAAAGGGGAGGGAATTTCAGTGTATGGAAGAGGAAGAAGATCATCACTGGAGATCTGCATGGCTCCATCATGGACTGGCCCTTCAAAGACCTTAAATATCAGAAAAAAAAAGAGAAAAAGAGCAGCTCACGTCCAAAAAAAAAAAAGGTTACAAAAGTAATAGCACCAGTGAACAGAGCCAAAATTAAGAAGGAAGGGGAAATCCAGGTGGGAGTAGCAAGAGACCCAGAGAAATCCAGAGACGGGTACATTAGGAGTAAGAGGAAGACCAAGCAAAGCGTTTGCTGGGCTCCTTGAGGGAAGCAGGGAGCCATTAGCAAATGAGACTGAAGTGTTCAATGACTTTTTGCATTTGTTTTCAATTAAAAAGAAAAAAAAAATCAAAAGTGAGCAGATGGTTTGCGCAATTAATACCAGGAGAAAATGGATGAGATCTCAGCCTAGGAGATCTACTGACAGAGTCCTGCCTCTTTTAAAAGGCCTGATTGTTTTAATCTGAGGATGCTTGAGGGACTGGCTGCAGCATTGCAGTCACACCAGCAGACACTTTGGAAAATCCACGGAGGCTGGGAGAACTCCTGGATCTGCGAGGAGCACCTGGCCTCTACCTTTAGTGGCTACAGGAAAAAAGGAATCTGGGATGGTGGGATTTGGGTTTCCTTGGGTTTGTTCTAAATTTTTTATTGCAAGCACTGAGATGGTACCAAGGAAGGTGTCCAAGGTCAGGTTGGAGCACCCTGGGACGATGAAAGTTGTTCCTGTCCATGGCAGAGGGTGGAATAAAATGATCTTTAAGGTCCCTTCCACCCCAAACCATCCCATGATCCTGTAAGGAATGATGCAGCAACCATTGTGGATCTAGCAAATTACAGGTTTATCAATTCCCATAAGTGAAAGAGGAAGATATTTTGATTTTCAGTGAGGCTTTGGACCTCCTCAGATGATGGTCTTGGTGCTGAGCAGAGGAATGGCTTGTGCTGGCACAGTCCTTAAATTTGCAGGTGGGAGGGAATGGAGGTTCACTACAGGGTGGAGTCTGTGTGTAAAATAATTCTTGTGCATCAACAAAACAGTCTTAGTGCAGGTGATGCAGCTGAAAACTGCCAGCTGTTCTCTACAGGTCTTTATCTAGATTAATCAACCAACAAGTCCAAGGCAGACAGCTTTGGGAGAAGAGTTTCTAAAGGAATTTTTCCAGAGTCTAACTTTTCTGTAGTTTCTCCATTTACTTAATTGCTTGGGTTAGTGTCTTCTGCAGGTTAGTTGCATTTGATTCGGATTTTATGATTTAGGTGACACTTGTTTGAATCAAAAATACAACTTTATTACTAGGCTAGAGTGCCATTTTGCATTTAATTTCCTAACTGCAAGGAAGTTAAAAAGTTTTAAGAAGTATTGGAGGGAAAAAAAATCGAGGAAGACAGTGTGGGAGAATTTATTTTATTACAGTGCCAGCGATTACTTAACACATACAAATTATGAAATGTATCAGGGAGTGTAGATAATGTATCTTAAAGCATCTGGTGTTTAGGTTCATAGAGAGCTCTACTTAAAATCAGAAATGCATGTTTTATGGTAGATTAGCACATCCCTCGGTGTGTAACCAGTTCACTTTCCAGAGTTACTATGCACAAATATCTGTAGTATATAATGCCATCGTAAAGCAAAGTGCATCCAGGTAGAATTACTGAGCCCATCACAAATAAATATGGTGCCTTTCTTCATCATCAGTATTAAAAGCCATGTGACTTCTTTATTTTCACAAGAAGAGGGTGATATTTAAAGCTTTAACAGTCAGAGATTTGGGTTTTGGGGTGTCCTTGGTTTGTCTGAAGTTGAGCATCCACCCAATTATACTTCTTATTTACCACCACAGCAGAGTTAAACACTGGTGTCGGCCCAAAGTTTTAAGAGGTGCTGCAAAGAACATCTAAGCCTCTATAAATGAAGTATTTTTTTAATGAAAAAATAAGATTTTAATTGGGAAAACATTAGAAATAACAAGCAAGTAAAAGCAATGAACTAAATTAGGGAACATCTGCATTGCCACTCACTAACCTGCCTGGGTCACCTGCCTCTCCTCAGCTGGGTGGCAGTGGGATGAGAAATAAATTATTTCATAGAGTAACAGAATCGCAGGATGGTTTGGGATGAAAAGGACCTCAAATTCCACCCAGTGCCACCCCTGCCATGGCAGGGACACCTTCCCCTGTCCCAGCTGCTCCAGCCCCAGTGTCCAGCCTGGCCTTGGGCACTGCCAGGGATCCAGGGGCAGC